>NW_019731580.1:603498-655140 GCF_002891405.2 Cryptotermes secundus | reverse complement strand
AGCCCGAGGCTGGCAGATAGAAGGCAGCTCGCAAGAGGCGAGGGTCGTCATTCTCAATGTAACATTTCTATGTATCTTTCTTCATTCTTTTTCTTCTTCAATAAACTTGGTTAATAATATTATCAACGTGTGGAGTGTGGTCTGTTTAATCTTGGGCTCTAGCGTCAGCTCCTGCACCAAGACGAACCCCTGACTCTCAGTGGCACTAGCGAGAGTTTTTAGTAACAAGTACGCGGCGGCGGCGGGAACTGCCACCCCCACCGGCGCCGGGTAAACGCGTTACAGGGAGTTGACATATAGATCCACATTTTCTTGACCTCGACATTAGCTGGAGGTGAGTGGTTAGCTTCATGCCACCGCCGCTTTACCCCCTAGGAAAGAGTCGCCGGTACCACTTGAATAGGAGGTTGGGTGGGTCCCAGAGCCGGTCTGGACGGCGTGAAGTACAGAAAATTCTTAACCCTACCAAGACTCGAACTCCGACCCCTCGGTAGTTCAGCCCGTAGCCAGTCGCTCTACCGACTGAGCTATCCCGGCTCCTATATATAAATAAAATTCACATCTTTTAAAAATAAAGCCGCTGACGTCCTCGGCTCCTGTCCCCAAACCCGTTTTGTTACCTGACCATGAATACAGATCTCGTTAGAATGTTGCATTGTCGGGCGCTTATAGCGCTGGTATGTGGTCATCAATGGGCGATATTTTAGCTCAGCTGGAGACTGCGTTCCTTCTTGGTCACCGTGGCTAGCAATGTAGGGTCAGTTCCTTTCATCCGCTCCATTCTTACGTCAGGGAGCCGGGATAGCTTACTCGATATAATGACGGGTAGGACTGGCGGGGTTCGATTCCCAGCAGGGATAAGAAATGTTTCTGTTCTTCACAGTGAATAGACCGCCTACGGAGCCCACCTAGCCTCCTATTCAATTGGTACCGGTGAATCTTTCCCCGGGAGTAAAGCGGCGTGGTCGTGAAGCTGACCAATCATCTCCATCTAGTGCCGAGATCATGAATGAAGGAGCTGTACCTCGTCTCCCACTTACGTCCTCAGGTAGTCCTTAATTAATTAGGCATATGCACAATTTTACCTTATTTTTTACAGGTGGTCTGATACAAACATTTTCTTCTATAAATTTTAATATTGTGATACGTGGATCCATTGCTAGGTAACGGCTTGTTGGAATACATTTTCACAGTAACGAACATGACTGAATAAGCAACGCAATGCAATGCATAGAGAGACGTCGATTCCTAGGCAATGCGTACAGAAATATTTTCGTTATAACGGATAGGTACGGGCTGTTCACACGACAACGAGCCGTTCGAAGTAAAGCAACGGCGAAGAATGCAACACTCTACTGTTGAAGGAGGTGACTTCTACACGGTGTGGAGGCGGGGTCGAATACCTTCACCGTAGCCTTGCGAGTCGTAGGAGGCGACGAAAGGAAGTCTCGAATCTGAGACAGTAAAATATGGTCGTGAGTCCCACGGGGCTCGGACCTGAGAATAACTGCATTGACGAGGGCCAGCAACAATTGTAAACGATAGCCCAGTCTTCTCATCAGAGAGAGCGCCCCACATTAACAAAACCGCAAATGTCTTAAAGTACTCAGACCCAGCATTAATTCGGTATTGAATTACTTAATTACAGAGCTCAAGTGGAAGACTAGACAACAGTGAGAGATTCGTTATCCAGGAGATAAATGTGTGAACTGTTGTGATCAAGTGAAATTGTAATATAAACGTCCAGGAAATCGAATCAATCAAATCTAGTACCCACAATTATTCGTCACGCCAACCCCCTACACGTGACAATATAGAGTGCCCCGATGAAAGGTATGCAAAATAAAAAATTATATCTCGGAAACTAATTGTCATACACATGTCCCGTTTTTGTAATCGGAAAGGAAAGCTCTTGAAAGTTTTTTTTTTCTCATGCCCGGCTTACGCGCATGCGCCGACACATTTCTGCCACCATGTTGGGAATCACCTGGACAGAGTGATGGCTGGGAGATCGATAGGCAGAAGTGGCCTCCTAGGTCGCCAGATTTAACCCAAGTGGATGTTTTCTTGTGTGGTTATGTGAAGAACATTGTCTACCAGGTTAAGATCAACGAGTTTCAACACCTGAAAACCCGCATAAGGGGCGCTGTGGCTATGGAAACACCAAACATGCTTCAAGTATGGATACTTGTCGTGCCACCAAGGGAGCCCACATTGAAATTCATTAAGAAAATTATATACTCAGAGAAAAAGTATGATAGTTTCCCTTTGTAATGGTGTAACACATAAATGTGTATAATAAAAGCTTTCTGAGATATAATTATTTTAATTCTGGATACCTTTCATCCGGACCCACTGTAGTATCCACTCACTTACATGTATATTTTCCAAATCCCTAGGGATTTTGTAACGAAAAGTCTCATTTCTCACATTCTCCACATACCGTAACGATATTACATGCAGAAAACTTTATTTGTTGTTTATTTAACGACGTTGTCAGCAGCTCAGAATATTTAGCGTTGATGATTGATTAGAATGGACGTGAAATGGAGCTGTAATGGCTTAATTAAGGTACT
The DNA here is from genome assembly GCF_002891405.2 of Cryptotermes secundus. Classification (NCBI taxonomy): domain Eukaryota; kingdom Metazoa; phylum Arthropoda; class Insecta; order Blattodea; family Kalotermitidae; genus Cryptotermes; species Cryptotermes secundus. The sequence continues at coordinate 652,564 of NW_019731580.1, read as the reverse complement.
ATGCCGACATTTGCCTGGAGGGAGTACAGCCAGCAAATTATAAAACTCCCCATTAAAAAGTGTTCTTCAAATCTTTCTTTAGTTTATCTGTCCAAATATCTTTTCAACGCTTTATTCTCAAAATGTTACAAATTCTCTTCTGTGACAAGAGAAGTAGCAGAGATGAGAGTAAACAGATAGAAACGAGGTTGTTTGTTTATTTCCTTTATAGATAATTATTTTTTTGTTTGCGTTGAATCTTAAGCGGCTCACTGTATCAGTACTGTGTGAAAGCCTAATTGAGGTAAAAATATTACGTATATTTTACGAAGCATAACAATTGCAATAGCAACTGAATGTCGAATCACGAAGCAGAAGATGGCCAAATTGGAAAAAATTCCAAAGTCAATAGAAAGTCCGTCGAGTGTAACAATTTATAGGTCACTTCTTTATCACTTCTGCCTTACATGTTTCGGTTTAATAAAACCATCATCAGAGGCACATAGTACAAGCATGAAAACACTGCCGTTGTTTAAGATGTACACAGTTATGTTTGCTGCGTGAACGCTGCTACAATATGTCGACGTGTAAAAGCACAACACTTGTTAGGATTGTTGAATGCACGTTCAATTCTCACATTCATCCGAAACTGCCCTCAAGTTAAAACGCCAATGTTAAAATATTTAAAATTTAAAACATTTTAAGTAAAATGTTAAGCTCCTCCTTGTTAATTCATCCCGAAGATGGGAGATGTCAGCTTGAGGTTGTATGGCTTATGGTTAGATGTTTCCTATGTGCTGTGTGTTGTGTCAGCTTCACGCCCCTGCCGGTTTACCCCCGGGCAAAGAACCTCGGTACACGTTGGATAGGAGGTTGGGTGGGCTCCAGGGCCGATCTGGACTACATGGAGAAGAGAAAATTCTTGACCCTACCGGAACTCGAACTCCGAACCCAGTCTCTATACCGACTGAGCTATCCCGGCTCCAATGCTTGATGTAGAAAGTAAAGTAAGTAAGTAAGTAAGTAAGTAAAGCTATCCCTGTAACAGGCCGTGGAGGCCCATAGGGTTGTGAGATGTTGAGGGTCCCACATTATCTAGACAATCGGCTCACAGATGGCGGTAAGGTTGTCAGCCTTACGCGCCGGCCGCCCTTTACCCCCAAGAATATTCGTGGTACTCATTTCTGTTAGCGGCTGAGTCAACTCCAGGGCCACAGTGCGGCTGGAAGGCCTAGGTCAATTGAAAAATCCAATAACCTCATCGGGACTTGAACCCCCGACCTTCCGGCTTGTAACATAGTGCCTCAACCAAATACGCTACCTTGATGTAGAATAAGAAAAAAGGAAGAAGTGAAGATAAACGCTTAAAAAGAAAGAGGACTCGCAGATAAATAGAGGGAAACAAAGGGAGGTAAAATATGGAAGAGAATAAAGAAAGAAGCAAAGAAGTTAAGAAGAGAGAAAGAAAGAACGGAAGTAAGATGTACATATGCAAACAGATACATACTTTAGCTTATCTTGGCCATACAGTGCTGAGGGTCCTGTTGCATTTCAGTTGAAATTATGGCTCTAAAGAAAAAACAGAGAAGACCACCACCACTTAAAATGGACCTTAACGTCAGCATTGCCAAGTTTTGACGACTGGTTTTATCTGTCCATAGCCTGGCCGATGCGTCTCAAGTGGTGAGGCACAGCTTCATGATACACCACAGTAACTTTGCATTCTCCATTTCATTGCTTAAATATGAGAAATGTCTTCAGGCTTCATATTGCTATTTCCTTGCTACCTTAATAAATGTCATTAATTTTTATTCAATTTACCTCATCCTTCCAGCCTCACTGTGGCCCTGGAGTCGACTCAGTCTCTAACAGAAATGAGTACCAGGAATATTCTTGGAGGTAAAGGGTGGCCGGTTCGTAAGGCTGACAACCTCACCTCCGTCTGTGAGCTGACTGTCTAGAAAATGTGGGAGCCTCGACGTCTCACAATTCTATGGGCCTCCACGGACTGTGACGGGGATAACTTTACCTTTTACAGCATAATGAATTTTCTCTGTATTTTCCAAGGCTTCTATATTATTTTCCACAATTTTAAATGGAACTAAATATCACAGAACTTAGATCAATAGAAACATTAATTATAACTTTTAAAACTTACGTCACAAAATGAAACAAACTCACAATTCAACATCCGGTGTAATATAAGGAATGGTTACTTTAGTTAAGAAACAAGCATAGAAGAGGCACCAGAGCGCCTTATTATAATTTCATTTTCCTCGTTAATTAAGTAGCCCAAGGAAACCTTATGCTCTGTATCAGTACTTCTCCTACCTTGACGGATTAGGATCTGTGGACTGTGTCCTATCAGAAGTAATTAATTCTGAAATCTGAATCTCATATACAATTGGTAGGACTCCTCGGACGAGTAATTATCCCTGTCGCAGGCGGCTACCTATACACAGGCCAACACAAACATAGAAGAAACTTAGGCAAACATGCCTCGAGTGGCATTCGAACCCATGATCCCAATGTTTCGGCTGGCGAAGACATTTCATGCCTTAGACCAAGCGGCAACTGTGATCAGCGTTATTAATTCTTAATCTATCTAAAATATTTTGTTATAGCTTTGGATTAAATTTTTCTTTATCCTTGAACACTTTAAAATATGAACCTTTTGTCTGAGATGCCTGTCCTCTGGCCTGCAACACATTGTCACATTCTCAACACTGAAGTTTGAGCCTTTATCTGTGGGCCTACACTTGGCTGGTAACAGACTGAGTGCGCCTTGAAGAATTATATAGAAACTAACGCGGCATCAGACGAGAGTCTGTCATCATGGTGTCTGTGTTGGCTAACTGCAGTATACACCAGCTCTTGTTCTGTGATAAGTTGTTCCAAATTAATGGAATCTAGCGGGAACCGCTCAATAACAAAAACCCGGGCAGTTTAAAATAACAGTGTGCAGTTTGCACGCACTGCGGCTCACATCCGCCCAGCCTAGTCTCTATTTACTCGTCGTGCTTGACTTTCCAGGAGAAATGATTCACTCACTTATGGAGCTGAGCCCTTCTTGAGAAGCCGCCAATTGTGCAGCTACTCAAGAACTTCCCAGCATTTTATGTAACCCGAAGGTTCATTGCCGTGTTCACAAGAACCCTCCACTGGTTCCCATCCTGAACCAGATCAATCCAATCCATCCTATCTCTCTAAGATTCATTTTAATATCGTCTACCCCCTTTGGTCTTCCCAGTGGTCTCTCTCCATCTGGCTTTCCAACCAATATCCTATATGCATTCCTCTTCTCCCCATTCGTGCTACATGCCCTGCCGATCTCCTCTTGGACTTGATCAAATTACACTTTTGCATTAAGTCGTCTATCTAATTTTGAAAGTATAAAGTTCTTATATGATCACCCTGTATATAACTGAAGATATTACGGAATGAGGAGCTGGTTAATTTTGTCAAGCAGTCAACAGTGTTGACACAAACATAACGTACATGTCTACACATTCCTGTCAACTTTCTTTGCTATGAATATGCAAACGCTGGTCTGCCACAAACTGTGGTCTTGCGATATATGCTCTAATTTACTTTCATGCTTCAAACACTGAACCGGACATCCTTAACGAAGACAAAGAAACAAACTCCTTTATTTTAGTCCGCAAGCCAACTATACCGACCGAGCGACCGCCGCTTGTCGGCGAAGTTTAGTGCCAACTTGCGGATAGAGGATGTCGTGTGGTCAGCGCCACGGATCCCCACGGCCGTTAATTTCGGTTTTCTAGAGCTGAGCCGCTATTTCCTTGAAATAGCTCCTCAATTATCCTCACGAGGCTGAGCGGACTCCGTTCCAGACCCACTACTTCTCAGAAATTCTGGTAGTTTCGGGAATCGAACCCGCACCACTGGATCTGTAGCCAGGAACGCTGACCACCAGACCACAGAGGCGGTTGAATAACGAAGACAGGACAAGAATTTTGAAATAAAGAAGATGAAAAGTATGAACGCAGAATGTGAGAGATCTTAGTATTATCAAATATTGAGAGAAGGCTTTGCCAGGTGATGCTGTACCCGGATCCTCATCTCATAATGCATGCGTTCGTTTGCGTCATAGATCACTGCTATAAAATATGGAGACTGTTGGAGCGTGTTGACTTATAGATCCGAGAAAAATCTATTCTCATTCTTTCCTAAATCAGCTTCTATCTGACGTCAGAGCTAATGACGTAGACAGAAATTAAATTCTAGCAGAATAATAATAAATTCTACTCGAGAAGAAGCAGGTTGGGTAACTAGGCACAAGGATGTTTACTGTGCAGCATTAACTGGTTGATCTCCAGGTGTATTTGCCCTAGTCAAGAAGATTGAAGTTTGTTTGTGAATGTGCAGGAATATTCCGTTAGAGGGCCGATCACTGTGGCCGCGCAGTCTAAGGCGTGAATTGTTTTCGCTAGCTCGAACGCTGGGATCGTGGGTTTGAATCCCACTCAAGACATCGATGTCTTCATGCTTTCATTCTGTGTTTGTGTTGTCCTGTGTTTAGGTACTGGCCTTGCGACAGGCTGATCCCCCTTCCAAGGAGTCCTACAGTCTGTGTACAAATCAGTACGGAACTGAAGAAGAGGCCGGGGCCCAACAAAGGGCTGTACAGCTATCGATGAATGAATGAATAAATTCCGTGGGAGTAACCACTGTGTGGCGCCGTATAATCTACGTTTTAGAGTAACGTACTGCCTCAGTCTTCAGGGTGGAATAGTAATCCAAGCAACCAAGAAGACACAGAGAGAATAGTAACTTTGTTGTCTGCTTCTTGCTGGTTGTTTACCTCGACCTTGAAGATATAAGCAGAACGTTCCTCCAAAATATCTCTAAACTTCTGCAAGACTATACGGCGTCACACATCAGACTATAGCTCTGATCATAGTGAGTGCAGTGAGAACATCAAAATGAACCGCATTTCTCTTCAACATTTTGACGGGGAAATCTTCTAGCTGCATTTTGTTATTCCTGTTGCGTTAGTAACTGCTTCATGATGCAGCACCTAAACCCCATTACCCTTATATGCAGATACAGCATTATACAAATGTCTACCGAGCGGCCGCCACTTGTCGGCGAAGTTAGTGCAAACTTTAGCGGATAGAGGGTGTCGCGTGGTCAGCGCAACGAATCCCCACGGCCGTTAATCTCGGTTTTCTACACCGGAGCCGCTATTTTTCCTTTCAAGTAGCTCCTCAATTACCCTCACGAGGCTGAGTAGACCCCGTTCCAGGCTCACTACTTCTCAGAAAATCTGGTAGGGCCGGGAATCGAACCCGGACCTCTGGATCTGTAGCGAGGAACTCTGACCGCTAGACCACAGAGGCGGTCATAGAACATCAAAAAAAGAAGATGGACACAAAAATTCGTTTAGTCTCGGAACGGGTCATGACTTAATCGTTCGATGTGTAGAACACTTTACAGGTTAACTTTCAGTTTTATTTTCCCGTGTCAGTAATAGCGCGAAACCCATCATTCTGCGTTGACGTTACAACTTAACTCGAACCTTGACCTACTGTTATAACTGTTTCTACATACTTTCTAAATCCTTGTTAAGAGAAGTCTCAGAACTATTTGCATGGGATAACAGATCGTCCCCATGCCGTGTACTGGAACAGGTAGACATTTCCTTATATTTCATTAAATATGGAGAAACGTTTAAAACTAAGCATCTAAATTATATTTGTATAATGTGATATCATCCTTCCAGCCGCAATATGGCCCTGGGGTCGACTCAGCTTCTAACAGAAATGAGTACCAGGAATATTCTTGGGGGTAAAGGGTGGCCGGCGCCGAAAGCTGACAACCTTGCCGCCATCTATGAACCGATTGTGTAGAAAATGTGGGAACCTCAACATCTCACTACTCTATGGGTCTCCACGGCCTGTTACAGGGATACCTTTACTTTTACTTTATAATGTTATATCATGTTACGTTGTCATGTCATGTTATGTTACGTTATTTGGACCGAAGAGGGGTACAGTGACAGAAGGTGGAGAAAACTGCGTAATGAGTAGGGCCCGGATCTTTATGCGCTAAAAACACTTAAAATATGCGCTAAAATGCGGGAAAATATGCACCAAAAATAAAACAGTATGCACTTAAGAAACAGGTCACTTTATTCTGACCCACCTATTTACATGTATCATTCACTGCAGAAAGTAGCATCACAATGGGCAACTGGAAGTCTTTCAGTGCTTTCTGGAGACAAACTGCGTCTGTTGTCCGTCAAAATGGGTTTGTGATTGACGTGATTGGACAGTATTTATACACTGGCGCCGAAGGTTCGGAACATTCATTTGGCAAAGATACCCTAATTCCACTCAAATACTGACTAACTGACTGAATCTTTTTCAGTCCTGGGTTCGAATTCAACACCTTTTCTAACTTGCATTTAATCGTCTCTCCAATTTCGCCTGGAGCGCAATTCAGTGAACAAGTTGCTTTCTGAACGAGTTCAAGTGAGTCGTGAAGGAGTGCACCACAGGATTCTAAGCTCTCAATGGCTTTTGAAACTGTAGAAAAATGTGCATGGATAAAATTCACATCTTGATAAACAGTATCACTTCCAAACACCACTTTTGCTTCACGGACACATGCATACACGTCTTCAAGTTTTGTAACAACTTCTTTTACTTGATTGAAATTCTCCTGATAAAATGAAACTGCGGATATCCATGTCCCCCACGTAGTTAGGGCAGGTTCAGGTGGCAGAGGAACCTGAGGTAGGCNGGCCACATAAATCGGTTGTCTCATCCACCGATATCCAGACACAGTTCCCTCCGATGTCAGAAAGTACACAATATTTCTCCAGAAATGATCGCAGAACTGGATTGCTTAATTTGTTCCGTGGAATGTTGCTGCGTACTAAAGCCTTACATAGATCGATTGAAAATGTATTAACAGAGGACTTGGGTTTGACCTGTGTAAGAAGCAGTTGTTGTGGTGTGCTGTTCTTCTTCCCCTTCTTTGCCGCAATATGTGCAGTCGTTCTTGAGTGTTGTTCAAGTTGAAATTCCTTCTCACTTTTTACTTCCTTTGCGCACACTTGAGAGTACACGACGACACCGTCTGTTGAAAAGTCACTATTACCCGACACCCGATTTTTTTAAATATCTACTGCTGCACTTTTCTTTGGGCATTTTCAGTACACGAACACTTTTTTGATGCAGACTATTAAAGTAAAGAGTAACACATTAACTAAAGAGGCTTCTCTTGAGACCAGCCCTCTGATGCTACTGTCTGCTGTGGTGGTCAAAGAAATTCAGGAAAATCCCACCCCCTCCCTTTCGAAATAGCCAAGCCACCTGCTTGTATTGTAAGTGGGAAAAGTACCGTTACTCAGAGGGGTGAAAATAGCAACTGGCAAGGGATGTCCAAAACACAGGCAAAACCGATTTTGTTAGACAATATTGAAATTATTCTTAATTCCAACATATATGCAGAAATATGCTCTTACGTTTAGAATATGCAATAACGACCAAAACCCCTCAAAATATGCATTTTCAAAAAATCCGGGCCCACTCATGAGGAGCTTCATAGCTTGTATGTATACTCTTCTCCAAGCATAATTGGAATGATCAAGGAGAATGAGATGCGCAGGGAATGTAGTACGAATGGGGGGAAGAGAAATGCATGTAAGATTTTGGTGAGAAAGCCGGAAGGAAAGAGACCACTCGGAAGATCTAGACGTAGATGGGAGGATAATATGAAGACGGATCTTAGATAGATAAGATGGGGTGGTGTTCACTGGATTGATCTGGCTCAGGATAGGGACCAATGGAGGACTCTTGTGAACAAAATAATGAATCTTCGGGTTCCGCAAAAGTTGGGAAATTCTTGAGTAACTGAGCAGCTCAAGATGGACTCAGCTCTATGTAGTTCTGTTATGTTATGTTACGTATCAGTTTTATGTATATTGAACCATTTTTGAGAAATATATTATCATCTTGTAAGATTTGAGGTTTTCATGGCGGTGACTACGAAGAATGCTGTTTTCTGGGAGGTGGCGCCATGTGAACCACACATAAGGCCTACACGGTGCTACCTCCCAGAAGGCGGCACTTTTCATTATCATATTCTTTATGTTTTATGCCTTTATCCTGTTCCGACTTCCACGAAAACGGATTCAGTGCGTGAATTTTCACTATGAGACCGAGGGTACGTGAAATCTCACTCTGAAGGCAAGCAACATGTGAGGTTTCATTCAGAGACCAAGGGGCGGGCTAACTTTCGCTCTGAAATCAAGTAGTGAGTGAGGGGCTGCGCCATAGCTCAAGCAGTTAGTCGCTGGCTTCCCACCGCGGGGGCCCGGGTTCAAACCCTGATCTGGCCATGTGGGATTTGTGGTGGACAAAGTGGCGCTGGGTAGATTTTCTCCGAGTACTTCCGTTTCCCCTGCCGATCTTCATTCCACCAAATTCTCCATTATCATGATCGCCCGGGGCAGGTACAATAGGCCAATCAGTGGCCGCCGTGCCGAGTGGACCCAACTGGACTCCACCCTCCACTATGCGAATTAAAGAAAGAAGTAGTGAGTGAAGTTTCACTGTGAGACTAGGGAATATTTGAACTGTGAAAACGTTCAGAAAATTGTCAATCATTCGATTCGACAAATGTTAACTTATAGCTCCCATTTGAATTCTTTCGGTATTTTAGTATCTGAAGCATGCAAACAGTTATGGTCTGCTGTAGACCACTGTAGGTCGCGGTGCAAGGGCCGGGGAAGCCTACCCCTCATACATTCATTTGGTCAGCTGTGTCTAACTTCAGTCCATCCTAAGAGCTGCTGCTGTGGATGTGATGTCCCCAGGATGCCCCTATGCGCAGCTTCCTGCAGTCCCAGTATGGACAAATTACATTTAATCAATTGCTTAATAACACTCCATATTCATTGCGTCATATCTGGGCAGAACACAGTCTAGGGGCGTAAGAGGTACGTCGCACAGTGGGAAATGTCTCTCTATATTGTTTTCCTCGCCTTTCATACAGTAACCCTGCTAACACAAACGAAGTTACAGCTCTGTAACAGTTATATCAGATGTGGATAAAAATGATACTATCATAACTAAATCTTTGCGCAAAGAACACAGAAGAAGCACACGCTGCCAGAGCCGGCTGAAGACAAAGTACAGCCCCAGGCGACGAGAAATCCCCTCCCACTCTTCAGTTAAAGCAGCTCAAATTTCTCAGAACTTCGTCAGAACTAATAATAATAATAAGTTCCGAGACTCTGTGACGAAATTCATCATTGGTGTCGTAATTCTTAAAAGTATTGTTTACTTTTGTTGCATAACATGTTTGGATTACTGCCAATTAATGGTCACGATGTGGACAGAAGAGCAATAGAAAATAATTATGATTTAAATAAAAGCCCTTTCTCCGTCCCTCCCGAAGGAAAAAGAGAAGGGGAAAGTGTACCATCCCAAAAAATCATGGTGCCCCAGGCGGCCGCTTGGTTCACCTGTGCTTGCTCTTCGTCTCGGAATAGCGTGGAGACCACATCTTTCCTTTTAAATGTCTTAACTGTGAAAGCTCTAAGCAGACGTTGATTACGTTTGTTAAAGCGGAATATACACTGAAGTGCCAAAAGTCGTGAGATAGGTACCTAGTATCGTGTAGGACCCCCCTCTAGCCACGCGAAGTGCAGCAACTCGACGTGGCATCGATTCCAGGAAGACCTCTGGAGAGATGTTGGGCCATGCCGTCTGGATAGCCGCCCACAGCTCCCTGGTATTTGTAGGTGCAGGATTTTGGGTGCGAATGCACCTCTCCACAACGTCCCATAAATGCTCGATTGGGTTCATGTCGGGCGAACGTGGTGGCCACACCATTCGTCGGAACTCTCCAGAATGCTCCTCGAACCAATTCTGGACAACTCCTGCCCGATGACACGGTGCATTGTCCTGCTGGAATATCCCATCGCTGTGGGGGTACACGAAGTCCAGGAAGGGCTGCAAATGGTCACCAAGCAGTGTAACGTAGCGGCCACCGGTCAATGACGTGTTTAGGTGGACGAGCGGACCCAACTCATGCCACGTGAACACACCCCACACCAGTATGGAACCGCCACCAGCCTGCACGGTGCCTTGTTGACAACTGTGGTCCATGGCCTCATGGGGTCTGCGCCACACCCGAACCCTACCATCCGCCCGAAACAACTGGTACCGTGACTCATCGGACCACGCCACATGTTGCCAATCCTCCAGGGCCCAATTAGCGACGTCACAAGCCCAGATGTGGAGCTGTTTCCGGTGTCGTGGTGTTAACAGAGGCACTCTGGTCGGTCTTCTGCGCCCATATCCCATGGAAGCTAAAGAACGCAGCACTGACCTGCTGGATATGCGTCTGGTACCTCCTGCATTGAATGTGGATGTGATTTCAGCCAGTTCGCTTGTCTGTTACCACGGACAATTCTAGCTAGACGCCGCTGGTCACGATCATTAAGCACCCGTGGTCGGCCACTGCGCTGTCCACGGTGGGTGGAAATGACATCCACAAGGTATTCCCGGTACACACGTGACACCGTGGATCGAGGAATATTGGATGACCGCACAATTTCGGAAATGGAATGTCCCATCCGCCTGGCACCCACTATCATGCCCCGTTCAAATTCCGATAATTCACGTCGGCTTGCCATGAGCAGACTGGCCGGTGTTCAACCTGACTCACGAGAGAACACCTCACAACTGATACTGCTCTGGGCATTCCCAAGCCGTCAAGGGACGGTGGCGCCACTTAAAAATAAATTTACATACTGCTATCCCATGACTTTTGGCCCTTGAGTGTATATTAAAAGTTGTATACGCAAAAGTAAAGTTATCTCTGTAATAGACAGTGGAGGCCCATAGGGTTATCGAGGTTCCCACATTTTCTAGACAATCGGCTCGCAGATGGCGGTGAGGTTGTCAGCCTCACGCGCCGGCCGCCCTTTACCTCCAGGAAGATTCCTGGTACTCATTTCTGTTAGAGGCTGAGTCGTCCCCAGGGCCATAGTGCGGCTGGAAGGAATAAAGCGGGAAAAGGGTAGAATTACCCCCTGTACTTAACCAATTAAGCGCTACTCCATGAAGGCGTATGGAATAGTGGATGTGTAGATCCACATTTTCTTGACCTCTGCACTAGTTCCAGGTGAGTGGTCAGCTTCACGCCCTAGGGAAAGAACCCCGGTACCCATTGGATAAGAGGCTGGGGGGACCAGAGCCGTTATGGACGACGTGAAAAAAATTATTGACCCTACCGGGACTCGAACTCCGACCCTTCGATCGTCAAGCCCGTAGCCAGTCCCTATACCGACTACGCTATCACGGCTCCCAGACGGATTAGGTCAATTGAAATATCCAATGATCTCATTGGGAATCGAAGCCGCGACCTTCCGGCTTGCAGAGTAGTGTTTAACAAACTACGCTACCGCGTGCCCTCCCCCCACCTTAAAATTTGTATAGTGAATTTAATTCATGTCTCTGCTTGTCTAATTCAAATCATACTCCACTTGGCGTACACATGCAGGTTAGATCGAACTGTGTCCGTATTTCTCCCGAAGTTGTCTCAGAATTGTCCGTGTGACTAATTAATTAAACACGATGCCATTTATTGACCTCTGCACAAGATGGAGGGCGTGGTCAGCTTTACGGCCTAGCCGCTCTACTTCCGGGGAAAGAGCCCTCGGTAGCCATTGGATAGGAGGCTGGGTGGGTCCCAGAGCCATTCTGGACGCTGTAGAGAAGAGAGAAATTTCTTACCCACGCTGGGGATAAAATTTCCTGCCGGTAGGCCGGTCTTGCAACAATAGCATTTCTGCTATCACCTGTGACCATTCTCATGAATGCTTATCAGCAAGGGTTCCATAAAACCTGTATCTTATATATATTATTGCGTGTATTAGTGACTATAGACGGGTTTTGGACTGGCGAATAGATTTATTGATCACTTACAAGTCGTAACTACAAATAACTATAACACTATTGCTGATTTCCGCACTGCAAATCGCTTGGACACGGCTAAGTCTTCACAATCTTCACTAGTCGTGTCCTGGCAACGGATTTATACGTCTCACTATAACTGCAGCACACCTAAAGTCTTCTTTTCACGCGCATCTTCCAACTGAACTCGTTGCCATCTCTTCTCAATCGTCTTCGACTGCCGTCTTAAAGAGATTCTCTCAATTATTATTCGCTCAGATGGCCTGGGATCCTCGTTATATAACCTCGGAGCGGACCCAACAGAAAACACCGTTTCCTTCGTTATAGCTCAACAGTACTTCGATTGTTGCTTACGTATTCCTGGGCGCGGGAACCTGTTTACCGAGTCGTTGCCTACCAATGAACATCTACTCTTGCTCCGCTATTCCGGCTTTCAGGCTTCATGTCACTATATATATGATGTCATTGTAACGCTGTTAAACATGATTGGTCCCTGCATCTTATTGACATAAGAGGGGACAACTTATAGTCGCCCCTTAAGCACTCAGACCTTTACTGGGTCCACTGTGCGACCCGTTTTGCTCTGGATCTTTAAAAACCTACAGCCGAAACACTCCATATTGAGGTCCACTAAATGTCCATTGACTCTACCCGTGCAGAGCCAAGGGTCATACATCCTTGCTTAATCAAGTGGAGCATTGTCATGATGCCAATCTTCTGTTGGGCTCCTGTCAGCGGGATATCCGGGACCGGCAGGGACATCGCAGCCCCCACCACAGCTCCCAGTCCAGCCCAGAAGCGAGGCCTCCTCAGCTGGACAGGCTGTTCTACCTTCCTAGGCGCCACACAGGTTTTTGCTGGGTTTCGTTCGGTGTCACATTAATATACAGTATTTTGTTTGTTTATTGGTCTCGTGGAGAGCGGTTCCAGTTCTACTTCCTCGGCCGATCACTGGCCGCGGGGTCTGTGGCATGAACTGTCTTCCCTCGCTCGAACACTGGGATTGTGGATTCGTATCCTACTTGAGATATGGATGTCCGTATGCGTTTATTTTGTTTGTGCTGTCCTGTATGCAGGTAGCGGCCTTGCGACGGGCTGATCCCTCGTCCAAGGTGTCCTACCGACTGTAATCTTCCTCAGCTAATTAACAAGGTGCGCATAAACACACATTTGGCGCAGGCCTTTCAGTTCCGACCCCTCATTGACTCTCTTAGGTGTTCTTGGTGGCATATTCTAGAGCAAAATTTAAAACACCGGGGATAAAGCATCCCCTTTTTTTAATCCATTGTGAACTAAAAAAGTCCTATATAGAAATGTATGTGAATTCTGTTAGGCACCTAATGCTTTCCGCAGTTACATAAGCCTAGCATGTTCCTTGAGTATTTCAGACTTGATTAAAATATATACCGGTAGGTTCCTTTCCTAACTAAATTGCTAATTCCTTTCAAAAAACAACCATGTTTAACAATTAATCATAAGAAGTAAAAAGTAAAGGTATCCCTGTAACAGGCCGTGAGGGTCCATAGGGTTGTGAGAGGTCGAGGCTCCCACAATCGGCTCATAGATAGGGGTAAGGTTGTCAGCCCTACGCCTATGCCCCCAAAATATTCCTGGTACTCACTTCAGTTAGAGTCTGAGTCGACCCCAGGGCCGGTGCAGCTGGAACTATCAGTCAAATGAAAAATCAACCTCGTATCAATTTTGAAGCATAGTCGGTTGAAGCACTACAATCTGGAAGGTCGCTGGTTTGATTCCTGATGAGGTCTCTGGATTTTTCAATTGACCAAATCCTTCCAACCTCACTATGGAACTGCGGTCCACTCAGTCTCTAACAGAAATGAGTACGAGGAATCTTGCTGGGGGTAAAGGGTGGCCGGTGCGTAAGGCTGACAACCTTACCGCCATCTATGAGGCGATTGTCTAAAAAATGTAGGAGCCTCGACGTTGAACCTCCACGGCCTGTTACATTGACAGCTTAATCTTTATCCGCTGGGTACCGAGGGCTCTTTCCCTAGGGGTAAAGCCGCAGGGACCTGAAGCTGACCTCACATCTCCATCTAGTTCCGAGGTCAAGAAAGGTGGAGCTATACCTCCGGTCCCCCATTGTCTTCATGGCCTGCTTCACCAGTTAAGCACAGGTACAACTTTAACTTCTCTCTTTTCAACTACATGAGCAATAAGTGACTATCAAAACCAGTGACTTGGGGGTTATTTCACGTGGCTGTCAGTGACTAGAGTGTGTAACACAGAAGATGAAGGATCAGAAAGAATTTGAAAGGATGCGTTCGTGGTCTGATCGAGGTACTGTTCCGAGGTTTGCCTGGAGGGGTAAAAATCTCAGTCACGATAGTCGACATCCGGACCCTTGGAATACGAGTCAGAAGTAATACCGCCACGCAAACCCCTTCGGCAAGACCAGTGCCGTAAGGAAATATGTGTGCTCAGAACTTTGCCGCTCTTGCCTAAACCTGAACTTGATTTTGTTTAATATTTCGATAGTCACGAGTAACTTGTGCATTTTAGTCTACTTCAGAACCCATTCACGAATACAATGAATAATCTGAAGTCTGCTTTATCCAGCTTATAAATCGGATTTGTTTCCGCTCTCTACAGGTTCATTTGCTCGAGATATGCCGATCATAGTGTGCGCTTATTCTGTTTGTAGGTAGCAGCCTTGCGAACGGGCTGATCCCTCGTCCAAGGGGTCCTACCGACTGTGTATAGGATTAAGAAACTGAAAAAGCGGCCAAGGTCCAAGAGCTATAGAGCCATAGGTGGGTGGGTGGGTAGGTTACAGATGTTTTAAATCATTATCCTAATACGTTTTATGACTTATCAGGCTGACCATCGTAAAATTATGCCGTAAACCAAATGAAGAGTTCTATCTTCGTGGATATAACACCTTGTAGTCCGCTGAAAATTAACCGACGTTTCGGAGTAACATGATGCCTCCATCTCCAGGATCGAATGGTAATCCAAGCAAGAAAGAAGCTTAATGAACACAGAAGTCTGCTTGTTTCATGCTGGTTTTTGGTTGACTTACTCTTCAACTTTAAAAGATGGAGGTGATATATTCCTCCGAAACGTCTCTTAGCCTTGAGTGGGCTACAGAATGTTACGTAACTGCAGCTGTGGGAACTTCAAACCCTGCTTGAGCCAACAGTTGCAGGAGGTACCGGCAAGACGTAATACCTCCGAGACGGACTCAGCCCTCTGTAGCAAGTCTGACAGACGTCCATAGAGAACACAGACACCGGGATGGGCCGGTGTGTACCCAGCTAAGTTGGTGGAGCAATCCTTGAGAAACCGACAGTCGCAGGGATGGTCAAAAATCCCCGTCTTTCACAGAAACGCGATCTTTTGTTTGCGTTTTCACAAGAGCCTGCTATTGGACTCTGTCTTTAGCCAGATGAATCCACTCTCCACTCTTACATCTCATTTATTTTAGATACATTTTAATAGTACCTTCCCATATACGCCTGGGTCTCCTAAATTATCTTTTGCATCCTGGTTTTCCGACTGAACATTTGTATGTATTTCTTATTGTCTTCATGCGTACTGTAAGTCCCGCCCATCTCACCCTCCTTAATTTGATTATATTAGTAACACTTGAAGAGTACATTTTTGAAGGTCCTAATTCTGAGCTGAAAAAATATATTAAAGAAGAAATGTTACTCGCCGGCCGCCCTTTAGGTCCCGGGAAGATTCGTGGAACTTATTTTTGTTAGAGGATGAGTTGGAAGGATTAAGTCAATTGAAGATTCTAGTGGCCTCATCGGGAATCGATCCCGGCTTGTAGCATAGTGCCTCAACCAACTGCGCTAGCGCGTGCCCCCGATAAATGGCGAGAAAAGTAAAATAAGTACATTTGCAATAGTTGTGCCATTATGAGGTGAGAAAGGATAATATTCATACATACTACATGTAATAATAATAATAATAATAATAATAATAACACATCACAAAAAACGACAGGAGAACGTTCCTGGCTCCGAATACGTGAATGTTCCTGCAGCTGCTGCACATCTGGCAGAGGGACAATTTTTACATGAGGAGCAAACATTGAACAATGCAAAGTCTCTGATATACCGAACAGGAAGTCGGAGACCAACAGTTTCCAGACCAGAAGGGCAGAACTTGAAACCAAAGTAAACTTGAGTGAGAAAGTGAGCATCGAGGCTATGTCTCCTAGTACGTAAAGTATGGAATTTTAACTCCTCCAGAGCAAGAGGATAACTGTATTGGGCTTGAGGAAAGAAACGGTTAAAACAGAGGTCCGCAGATCGCTGCTGGATGTAGTCCAGCTTCAGTTAACATCATCACATTCCAGACTACGGACGCGTATCAAGCTTAAATTTAACCAATTTAATATAGAATCTGAGTCATAAAGGATGAGGTGGGCAGGGCATGTAGCACGAATGGTGAGAAAAGGAATGCAAATAGGATGTAATATATAATCTGAGTCAAAGAGGATGAGGTTGGCAAGGCATGTAGCACGAATGGTGAGAAAAGAAATGCAAATAGGATGTAATATATAATCTGAGTCAAAGAGGATGAGGTTGGCAAGGCATGTAGCACGAATGGTGAGAAAAGAAATGCAAATAGGATGTAATATATAATCTGAGTCAAAGAGGATGAGGTTGGCAGGGCATGTAGCACGAATGGTGAGAAGAGGAATGCAAATAGGATATTGGTAGGAAAGCCAGAAGGAAAGAGACCACTGGGAAGACCAAGGCGTAGGTGGGTGCAAAATATTAAAATGGATCTTAGAGAGCTAGGATTGGATTCTATGGATTGGATTGATCTGGCTGAGGATAGGGACCAGTGGAGGGCTCTTGTGAACACGGTAATGAACCTTCGGGTTCCATAAAATGGTGGGAAATTCTTGGGTAGCTGCAGATTTGGCTTCTCCTCAAGAAGCTCCATAAGTAAGTAAGTAATATGTAATCTGTGCATAATAATAATAATAATAATAATAATAATAATACCGCCTCTGTGGTCTAGTGGTCAGAGTTCCTGGCTACAAATCCAGAGTTCCCGGGTTCGATTCCCTGGGCTACCAGATTTTCTGAGAAGTAGTGGGTCTGGAACGGGGTCTACTCAGCCTCGTGAGGATAATTGAGGAGCTATTTCAAGGAAATAGCGGCTCCGGTCTAGAAAACCGAAATTAACGACCGTGGGGATCCGTTGCGCTGACCACGCTACACCCTCTAAACGCTAAAGTTGACACTAACTTCGCCGACAAGCGCCGGTCGCTCGGTCGGTATAGTTCGCTTGCGGACTACAGACCACGGAATTTATCTGATAATTCAGTTCGATAATTCAATAATAATAATAATAATAATAATAATAATAATAATCATCATCATCATATTGTGACTGACCTGTTCTGACGCGCTGGCCGTGTGGACAAGTGCAGCAGCTATGACGACAAAGAGCAGCAACATCGTGTTGAAGAGTTCAGTCCCGCAGTGACACATCTTGAAGACAGCTTTCCCTGCATAGACAGTTATGTCAGTTGTGAAAGTAAAAATAGAAGTTCAAATTATATCGTGCACATGGGCACCGGCAGGTTGGGAGGGGTGATATTTTCCTGAGAATTTTGTTTTCGGGCACTTTTAATGTGTATTTTTCTTTTAAACCGAGAGCCAGTAGCCGTAGGAAGAAATATGTGGGACTACTTTTTTTTTTCGCTGGCCTATTGTACCTACCCCGGGTGATTATGATGATGGAGAATTTAGTGGAATGAAAATTGGCAGGGTAAACCGAAATAGTCGGAGAAAACCCGCCCCAGCGCCACTCTGTCCACTACAAATCCCACTTGACCAGACCCGGGATCGAACCCGGGCCGCCTGGGTGGGAAGCCAGAGACTAACCGCTTGAGCTAAGTCGCGGCCTTGTGGGACTACTTACTGACAGGAATAGTTTCTATGAACGGTATGTTGGTATGCCTGCCGAAAGTCCGTCGCAAATGCAGACCGGTCCAATTACCTCTCGTCTTACGTGTTGATGAACCAAAGTCCGCACGCGGAATGAACACCATGCAACCTGCGCTTGCAGACATCCGCGTCCTTGGTCTCATCACCATAACAATACTAGGTGAAGCTTGTTGTTACGTAATTTTCCCTGATCTTTCTTAGATTCAACTGTTTTCCTTTCCCACTTTATCTTAAAATGTGCTTTTAATCTTTGTTCCTTTAAAGTGGAAGGCCAGGTTTCGCAACTGTACGAAGCAATGTAGCTGACGGGAGTATCGTTTCATATTTTAGAGTCTTGGAGTGTTTTGGGAGAAAAGGCGAGAAGCAAGGAGGTTCTGAACTGAATGTTTTCACATATTCCTGTCGTATATATGTTCTTTCCTGCGATTAGGGCCGGATTTAAGGGGGGCTACCAGGGTTGTCGCCCCTGGGCCTCCACAAAACAGAAATGGAATACACAGATTTGGACATATTTGCATCTCTATAGTCAGGAACGACCGTCTCTGTGGTCTAGTGGTCACAGTTCCAGCCTACAGATCCAGAGGTCCGGGTTCGATTCCCGGCTCTACCAGATTTTCTGAGAAGTAGTGGGTCTGGAAAGGGGTCCACTTAGCCTCGTGAGGACAATTGAGGTGCTATTTCAAGGAAATAGCTGCTCTGGTCTAGAAAACCGAAATTAACAGCCTTGGGGATTCAGTGTGCTAACCACGCGGCACCCTCTATTCGCTAAAGTTGGCACTAACTTTGCCGACAAGCGGCGGTCGCTCGGTCGGTATAGTTCGTTTGCGGACTAAAACCACGGATTTGATAACCAGGAACGAGAAGCTGGTTCGTATCTTTATTTATTATATAAAATAAGAATAAAAAAAGATAGTACCAAAATTCGTTACTACAGACAGGTGCCTCCACGTTTTAATTCCCCCTGGGCCCCCACAGCTGTATATCCAGCCCTGAGTTTGATACAAATCTGTCTTCTGTGGTCCATAAACTTCATGAATTTTATTATAGTTCCCGCTCTGTATAGGTTTCTAAAGTAGGAATTATATTTCAGTCATGTCTCACTCCTTGGGACTATCATTCATGAGATGAGTCACACTGGCAAGAAATGTGCGGCCTCTTACGGAAACCGGGCGCCATGGTCACAACAGCCCATCGCTGGAGATTATTCTGAGCCAGAAAAATCTACTCCACAAACACAAACCTATATATTTAAGGTCCATATTAATATTACTGGCTGCTTCTCTGGTCTAGTAGTCAGAGTTTCTGTCTACAGATCCGGGGGTTCGGGTTCGATTCTCGGCTGTACCAGATTTTCTGAGAACGTGGTCCACTCAGCCTCGTGAAGATAATTGAGGAGCTATTTCAAGGAAATAGCGGCTCCGGTCTGGAAAACCGAAATTAACGGCCGTGGGGCTTCGTTGCTCTGACCACGCGACACCCTCTACCCGAAAAAAGTTGGCACTAACTTCGCCGACAAGCGGCGGCCGCTCGGTCAGTGTAGTTCACTTGCGGACTAAAAGCCACGGAGTTTAGTTATAAATATTGTTCTCTCGTCTTCGCTTAGGTCTTCCAAATGGTCTCTTCCCTTCGAAGGTTTCTTTCAACAAAAATTCTGTACGCGTTTTTCTTCTTGTCATGCGTGCTGCACCTAGACGTGGGTGGGAGCTGGATCTTAGAGGGATAGAATGGAGTTATATGAATTGGATTGATCTGGCTCAGGATAGGGATTAGTGGAGGGCTCTCGTAGGCACGGTAATGGACCTTCGGGTTCCATAGAATACTGGTAAGTTATTGAGTAGTTGCACAATTGGCGACTTCTGAAGATCGGCTCAGCTCCAAGTAGTTAGTTCATGCATGCTACACTTCATATCAATTTCATTCTCCTTGATTTAATCACCCTAAAGTCTGAAACCGCCGGTCTCGGTAGCCGAGCGGTCTAAGGCATGTACTGTCTTCGTTCGCTTGGAGACCGGGATCGTGGGTTCGGATCTGTTTCCTGTGAGGTAGGAACTGAATTCTTATATATTATTCTTATACACTGCCGGTCACGGTAGCCGAGTGGTCTAAGGCATGTACTGTCTTCGCTCGCTCGGAAGCCGGGACCGTGGGTTCGGATCTGTTTCCTGTGAGGTACGAACTGAATCCTTATATATCATCCTTATACACTGCCGGTCACGGTAGCCCAGAGGTCTAAGGCATGCACTGTCTTCGCTCGCTAGGAAGTCGGGACCGAGGGTTAGGATCTGTTTCCTGTGAGCTACGAACTGAATTCTTATATATTATTTTTATACACTGCCGGTCACGGTAGCCGAGCCGTCTAAGACATGTACTGTTTTCGCTCGCTCGGACACTGGGATCGTGGTTTCGAATCTCACTCAGGGCATGGATGTTTGGTGTGCGTCTTTCTGTGTTTTGTACAGGTAGAGGCCTTGCGACGAACTGATCACCCGCCCAAGGAATCCTACCGAATCTCTAAGATCTAGTAAACCGAAGTGAAGACGGAGAGTTTCATGGAGGTAGGCCTAGGCCCAAATGAGGGCTGTAGCGCCAAGGATAAAAAAGTCTGGGACCGTGTTCTTCCTCGTGAGGGAAGAAAATGGCTGCGTGCAGTTCTAGTTGCTATCTCTGACGATACATGTGACAATACGTAGAACTGTATTCAAGACATTCAACTTTTAATTTATGATTCCTTAATAGTATAGTCTACACTTCACGGGAGCCGGGATAGTATAGTCGGTATAGCGACTGGTTACGGACTGGACGACCGAGGGGTCAAAGTTCGAGTCCCGGCAAGGTCAAGAATTTTCTCCACGTTATCCGGACTGACTCTGTTGTCCACCTAACCTCCTATCCAATGGGTATCGGGGCTCTTTCCCTGAGGGTAAAGCGACCGGGGCGTTAAGCTGACCACTCACATCCAGCTAGTGTCGAGGTCAAGAAAATGTGGGACCTATACATCCACTCCCCATACGCCTTCATGGCGAAGTGCTTAATTAGTCAAGCACAGGGACAACTTTACCTTTTATTATGGAATCCAAGTTCATCACTATTCGCAGAAACCAGCCATTGGACGCCGTACTGACTGACTTGATGCGGTCCGCATTTGTACTTCCGATTTCTCTGACATATACTTTAATATTATCCCATCCACCCCGACATTTCGCGGGCGATCTCTTGCCTTCTAGTTTGCTTATACTACTTACTTAGGCAGTTAGAGGCTGGCTAGCTCAGGCGGTTGGTCAACGGCCCGGGTTCGAGTCACATCGCGTGGGATTTGTGGTGAACAAAATGGCACTGGGGCAGGTTTTATCCGAGTATTTAGGTTTCCCCTGCTAATTCTCATTCCACCGACTGCTCCACACTCATCACCTATAGGCCGGGGCTGGTACAATAGGGAAATTAATTGCCGACATACCAAGTGGACTCAGTCTCACCCCACCCCATGGAACTAAAAAAAAACTGAACTAGAGGCTGGCTTCTTACCTGCGGCGCCCAAAATGACTTCATGTGGGATCCGTGGCAGGCCAAATGATAATGGAGACAGTTTCTTCTCCGAGTTTATTCGGGTTTCACTTGCTAAACACCATCCTACCAATTCTTCGCGCTCATTTATCAGCGTCACCCTCTCTCCCTCTTGGTGTAGATAGCCCTGCCCAAGCAGTAGAACGAGCCAAGCAGGCAGTCTGCTTGCTTCGACCCTGAAGATGGAGGCGCTGTATTCCTCCAAAATGTCAATCGATTTTTCAACTCATTACACCGCGTTATATCGTGGAAGATAGAACTCTTTTTAAATTTGTCAATTTTTTATGTCTGTAGTGAACAAATACTGAGCTAATGGCCAGGTAACAGCAAAGTCCACAACACTTTTCTGGAAATATTTTAGAATGAGGAAATTAACAAGCTCATCTTCTGTTTTGCGTAAGTTTTTGTTTCCTTTTCTGTTGCAGTTCTTCCCCTCCTCCAGCTTTTGTAATCATATTCCTTTCCTTGTTAACATTTCCGGCTGTTGACTTTGCAGCACCAAATTTCTTTTTACTTTGTTTGAGTACACTTGGTACGTCGGCCACTAACTGGCCTATTGTACCAGCCCCGGATGACAGATGATGAGTGTGGAGCAGTCGGTGGAATGAGAATTGACAGGGGAAACCGAGGTACTCGGAGAAAATCTCTCCTAGCGTCACTTTGTGCAGTACAAATCCCATATGACCTGAACTGGTATCGAACCTGGGCCGCCGCGCTGGGAACCGGCAACGCCTGAGCTATGGCACGGCCTCCTTTGTCGCACCAAACTCGAGCTGTAGAGAAGTTGTTCGCTGACTAACGGCATTTTTTTTGGATGTCCACATTTAACTTATTTCACGTCTTCCACGTTCCAGTATTTTGCAGAATTTTATAAATGAACTTAAATTTTCAGGTGCACAACACTGTGTGCAGCCAGTTGGAGAAAGATTGAAGTTACAGACATCAGACTCAAGAGTAGACATGTGGCTTGGAAAATCCAAAAATACCTTCGTTCAGAGACAGGTAGGCAAATACTATTAATCGCAGACCAAGACTGAGGGCTGGAAATCCAAATGAAATTTCAAATATTGCTACCACACCACTAACACAAGGTTAAGTTTCACTTGGCTAAAAGCACAGTAGACCACTGCAGGCCGAGAAGGCCTACCCTCATACATTCATTCACTTGGCTGGAAGAATTCCATTGTCCATCGGTCGAAAGAAAGAGCAGAAAGTATACGCAAGGGACAGATGGGTGGAGAATTTATCATTTGTACACATTGCAACAAAGAATTTGTCATTTTTCCGTGTTTCCGGTATCACGGGATCGAATCCCGATTAGGTGGATTTCTTTTTTCAATTGACCTAATTCTTCCGGCCGCAGTCTACCCACAGTAAGATTCCTGGAACTCATTTCTGTAAAGGCTCGGTCGACCCCAGGGCCATAGTGCGGCTGGAAGGATTAGGTCAATTGAGTGTATATCATGAAAAGAACGCATAATAACCTCAACAGCAGATTCTCAGAAACCCTTAATATGGTCTTTCCTCGGGATGAGAGATCAGTAATTTCACACTGATAGCAAACAAGGCGTGAATATTTTAATCTTTAGATTTTTAAAGAGAGGACAGTAAAATAGCATGTTCATAGATTTAATATGTTCTTAATTTTAATGATTATTTGTGACTGTCGTTCTCTGGAATAGCGAGTTTCATCGTGGTTTCAAGTACTCTTAGCGTCAAGACTGGGATGATAGAGGAACATTGAATTAGAATTGACTGGAAAGGATTTCCTCGTGGCCTAATCGAAGTACCGTTCACCTCCCAAATACGGAGCCTTACAGATATCCCAACCCGCTCAGCCTTAATGCATTGCCAGACATAAGTATTAGATTAGTAACCCACGTTAGTATTTACATATTGTGACATGTAGACCCGTTGCTAGGAAACGCGCTGGCAAACACGTTCCAATGGAGATGGATTCTTGGAAAACAACTCGGTATGGATCACGTTTCCATGGATACGAGTGATCAACACACATTTCCTTGAATACGGATACGCTGTATAAGAAGAGAACAGAACTGAGTGCAGGAGACGACGAAAAGAGAAGTCTCGAATCTGAGACAGTAGAATATGGTCGCTCCGAGAATGACTACGCTGGCTAGGGCCAGCAGTAATTGTAAACGACAGTCCCGCAACTGTCTGACAGTAATAAAAATCTGGTCATAAGCCCCAGATGGGTGTTTTATTCCAAGACAAACTGGCCGAAAGACCGTCAGTCGTAACATAAGACAGACTCAGGGTTCAGATAAGCAGAAAAGACTAAAAGAGGAGACAGAGTAGAAGACAGACTAGAAGAGAAGTCAATCGTAGTTCAGATCAGAATAGAGAGAGAACAGAATGGAGCCTTCGGCAGTCATTCATTTTGAATGCGAGAAATTGTAAAGGAGTGATCAATAAATCCAATCATCCAATCAAAAACCCGTTATTATTAGTCACGCACACGTGACAGTAAGCTACAATTCAGGCCAAACGTTCAATTAGGAATTTATTATATTTATTGTTAAGTCTTTTATGCGTTTATTTACTCTGTGTGGACTATAACATCTTTAGAAGCTTCCAATAGAAGTACTCGTATAGTAGTACCGGGACCATAGACGCTTGTAAAGGTATTTGCATACAAATGAACATACGTTAATGTATTACTTCCTCTTTCATCCTCTTTGGGGCATAAATCCAGTGACTGTTTTATGTCGACTTTTCGTGTTACACTGAACTACATGCATATGGACCTACAGTTCTGACGTCTTCCAATTTGCGGTATTTATGCAATAGCCACATAATATAAACTCATGCTAGCCTTCGTCTTTTCTCTGTTTTCCTGCACAAATACCTAAAGGTCGAAATATATAAAATTTTAATACAGGCTTCACGCGGTAGCGTAGTTGGTTAAGGCAATATGCTACAAGCCGGAAGATCGCGGGTTCGATTATAAATGTAATTGGATTTTTTAATTGATCTGATCTTTTCAGACACACTATGGCCCTGGGGTCGACTCAGCCTCTAACAGAAATGAGCACCTGGAATCTTCCTGGGGGTAAAGGGCGGCCGGCGCGTAAGGCTGACAACCTTACCGCCATCTCTGAGCCGATTGTCTAAATAATATGGGAACCTCAACCTCTCACAACCCTGTGGGCCTCCATGGCCTGTTACAGGGATAGCTTTACCTTTTTATTTTAAACTTTTATAATACAGGATTATATGTTCGTTAGGCCTGCCATATCACAGGCAGTTAGATGCTAGCTTCTCAATGCTTTGGCCCTAATAACTTCATGTGAGATTCGGGGTGAACGAAATGGCGCTTGAGTATATTTTTCTCCAATTTTCTTCGGTTTTCCAATGGTAATGATCGTTCTAGCAATGTTCCGTGCGTCTCCATTACCCCCCTCGGTCATCATATTGTGACATGACGCCTGAGCGCCAGAAGTTTGCAGTCAGAGAAACACTGCAGAGACGTCCATTGCTACACAACGGCTCGCTAAACACTTTTCCGCAGCAACGAATGAGCACGCAATAGTAGATGAACTGTTGTAGGTGGTGATCTTTATTCGGTTCTCCCCCGAAGTTATAAAGGAAGGACACGTGAGAACGCGCAGAGAGTTCAGAAGTTGTAAGAGAGTTGAGACAGGAGAAGTAAAAGTAAAATGGAGCGAGTGCTCGGAAGTAGATTGATTATGATTAAGAGGGACTGTAAAGAAGGCGTCAATAAATCCATCCAATCCAGAACCCATCAACATTAGTCATGGAAGCCCGGACACGTAACGATATTGTCATGTACTCGGTCTTTTAATTTTGTGGCTTCATCTCTCTGCCCCGGTTCCTGGCTGAATTCAGATTAAGGACGTCTGAGTTTGTGTTTACATATTGTGACCGCCTCTGTGGTCTAGCGGTCAGAGTTCCTGGCTACAGTTCGAGAGGTCTCTGGTTCGATTCCCGGCGCTACCAGATTTTTTTAGAAATAGTGGGTCTGGAACTGGGTCCACTCAGCCTCGTGAGGATTATTGAGGAGCTATATCAACGAAATAGCGGAAACCGAAATTAACGACCGTGGGAATTCGTTGCGCTGAACACGCGACACCCTCTATCCGCAAAAGTTGGCACTAACTTCGCCGACAAGCGCGGTCGCTCGGTCGGTATAGTTTGTTTGTGGACTAAAACCTCGGAGTTTTTTTTTGTATGAGGACGCGAGGCTTTGTCACTCTCTCCGAGGGAGTGACACGGATGAGGAGTGTTCCAGAACAAAATGATAATGAAATACATTCTGCTTTCCATCAGTTGGTGGCGGATTGTCCGGATTACGGATAATTCGAGGGCTTTGTTTAGAGAATTGACTGGAGTATCCCAAGTCAAGGGGTGAACTTCATGGGGAATTGCTTTTTAAAAATGACACAAGCGGAGACTAATCTGACTGTCCCCCCCTCTCTATAGTCGAGCCTAAGAATGCGCACTGCCCTACCGTCACTGTCCCATGATATGTACGTCAGATTATTTTTTGAAGAACTTTGCTCTCAAATAGTCTCAATAACGACGTGATTTGAGGTTGTCACGGCGGTGACTCTGAAGATTACTGTTACCTGGGCTGTAATCCCATGTAATTTGGTAGGACGTTTCGGAGGAACCTGCTGTTTCCATATTCCCCCCTGAAGAATGAACACTCGTAGCAGTGATTTTATACAAGTCTGTCTGTCTGAGAGAAGAACCGAAACAGAGGTTGAGGATTACTGTCTATTGGGGTGTGACATCGTGTAATCTGGTAGAACGTTACCGACGTTTCGGAGGAACCTGCTGTTTCCATATTCCTCTTTGAAGAATGGACATTCGTAGCAGTGATTTTGTACAAGTCTCCTTTCTCTGAGGCCAGAAGACAGGTTGAGGATTGCTGTGTACTGGGTGTGACACCGTGTAATCTGGTAGAACATTACCAACGTTTCGGTGGAACCTGCTGTCATCTTGTTCAACTCTGAAGAATGAACGCTCTTGCCAGTGATTTTTATACAAGTCTCTCTCTTGAGGGAAGAAATGAGATTGAAGTTGAGGATTTCTGTCTGTTGGCAGTTAACACCGTGTAGTGTGGTATAAAGTTACTTACGTTTCAGAGGAATCTGCTGCCTTCATGTTCTACCATGAAGAATGAACATTTGTAGCAGTCAGCCGCTCTGAGGGAAGAACTGTGACAGAGGTTGACAATTACTGTCGAAATATGACGCTATGTAATCTGGAGTTTCGGAGGAACCTGCTACCTCCATCTTTTAATTTGATGATCGACGTTTTACCACGTTACACGGCGTCACATTCCAGAAGGACAGTCTCAGCTCTTCCATCAACGTGAGAGACCGATTGACGCCTATCCTTCCTTGTTATTTAGCGATTTGATAAGCTGATGGTCGGTCTGTACTTACATCTCGTCCTGGTGCTATGTGTCTCGCATTCTAACTCTCCTCACTGTGCACAATCCACTCTCTGTCCAGGACCAGCACACACTGCAGGGCCGACCGCTGCATGTTGGGTGCCTACCCCCACCATTCCGCCATCTCTTCTGTTCCTTTTAGTCTCGTGCTGTTTCGTAGTACTCCTGCGTGGAACAGGTACTTACACCCTGAAGGCAAATAACTTTGGAACGAGGATCAGGTTCATGTGGTGAAGGGAAGCTGCTGAAGTTGTCAAGTCTGTCCTGGTAGCCGCTGTTATTATAAATATTGTATCGCAGCGTCATGTTGGCTTGCGTTTATTTCTGTCGACACGACTTTTGTTAATTATCTGGGAGCCCGTAGGGTCAAGAATTTTCTTTTATCCACGTCGTCCAGACCGGCTCTGGGGTCCACCCAACCTCCTATCCAATGGGTACCGGGGGGCTCTTTCCCCGGGGGTAAAGCGGCCGGGGCGTGAAGCCGACTACTCACCTTCAGCTAGTGCCGAGGTCAATAAAATGTGGATCTATACATCCACTCCTCCATACGCTTTCATGGCGCAATGCTTAATTAGTTAAGCACAGGGACAACTTTACCTCTACCTTACCTTATCCTCGTTCCACAATATTTGAACTTTGCCACAGACTCAACTATCCGTCTTCGTGTTTAATAATATCCTACTCTCTGATGACGAGGCATCAACAAGTATAGCGACTGCCTACGGGCTGTACGACTGGGGGGTCGGAGTTCGAGTCCAGGTAAGGTCAAGAATTTTCTCTTCTCTGCGTCGTGCAGACCGGCTCTTGGAGTCACCCAACCTTCTATCCAATGGGTACTTGGGGCTCTTTCCGCGGGGGTGTAAAGCGGCCAGGGCGTGAAGCTGATCACTCACCTGTAACTAGTGCCGAGGTAAAAAGGAAATAGATCTCTACATTCACCCCCTATACGCCTTCATGGCCTAGTGCTTAATTAGTTAAGCGCAGGGACAATTTTACCTTTTATTTTGACGTTTGGTACATGCAGATTTGCTTTTTCACAGATGGCTCAATTCACTTGTAATTTTCTTCAATTGCTCTAACCCTTCCGGCCGCACTAGGCCCTGGGGTTTACTCAGGCTCTATCAGAAATGAGTACCAGGAATTAAATAAATAGTTTTCCTGTGGAGTAAAATGTAAGGCTGACAACCTTACCACCATCTATGAACCCATTGTCTAGATACTTTGGGAGCCTCAACATCTCACAACCCTATGGGCCTTCACGGCCTGTTACAGGGATAGCTTTACTTTACTTACCATGGTGCTCTTTCTAACATTAGGATCAGGGATTCGAACCATGGGCGAACAGGTGTGTAGAAGCGCCACGTAGTTCCAGGTTGAAAGAAGTGGATATAAATTTGAGGCCTTTTTTTGTTGTTAGATTTATGGCCTTATTTGCAGAACTGGGCGAGATATAGCACATAGAAACGACGCACGTGAAGAGTCTCAACCTACGCTCAGGTTTCGGAAATTAAACTGGCTATAAGAAATGTATGTGAGCCGGCTTAATGCAGTCTAAGCGCTGAAACATTCAAATGAGTGAGAATAAGACTCAGGGAATCTATTTCTCCCGCAGACGCCCACCGCCTTAGTCCCATCTTGCACAGAGTGGACGAAACATACTATTTGTAAATAGTGTAAAATGTCACGGTGTAATCTTGAGTTACATTAGGATTGTACATAGAAATGATCCATGACAAGCCCTTCAGAACATTCATTAGAATATATTCCCTATAAAAAGTGAGCGATTAAGCGCTAACATTCAATTTACTCTCCACAAAACTCTCATTAGGACTAAACTGGGAGTTTACGGCAGATAATCATCTACTACAAAACAAGGTTCTCAGCACAACTGAAAGTTTTCCAAGGCGCACAAAGATTCGCGATTTGCATATGGCTTTGAAACTTCCATGCATATATGATTATGTAACAAAATTGTGCAGGAAACAAGCAGAAGTCATACAAAATCATGATAACGAAAATGTTCGCAATATTGGACAAGACGAAGACCGACACAGGAAATATAGGAGGCTTAGTCTTGGCGGCGGTCAAGTGTACGGCCGTTAAAGTGACTAGACTGCTGTCGTAGCGTGAGCTACTAAAGATAGGGCATGATCTGCTATACTGACACTGGACTGACGGAGGCCTTGTATATATTGTACGCAGTGTGTCCAGGATCTGATAGGACTGTATTCATTAAAAATACAAGACATTAATTATTTTCAAAATTTCACTCTTTTTATTCAAAATAGTCTCCTTCTGAATCAATACATAGCTAGAATCGATTGAAAAGTTTTCGAAAACAGTCACTGCACTCCTTTCGTGGATTCGCATTTAAAACTTCGGTAGATAACCTTTGGATGTCCTGGATGGTGTCGTGACGGTCTCCTTTCATCGCAACTTAACTTTTGGGAACAATCAGAAATCTGCCGGAGCCAAATCTGGCGAATACGGAGGATGATCAAGGACTGTGATCCCTTTTCTGGCCAAAAAATCGCGCACGATCTTCGATTTGTGGGGTTGGGCTTTGTCGTGGAGGAGCGACCGGAACCTTGCTCTCGATATTCAGGTCGAATTCGAAGAATTCTTGCCCACAAACGGTTGAGGACCCCGAGATAATAATCAGAATTCACTGTTTGACCTTCTGACAGAAATTCCTTGTGAATGATTCATTTGGAATCGAAGAGAGCGGTTAGCAGTGTCTTTACTCGACCCTTTTGCATGCGCACTTTCTTTGGTTTCGGCTTCTTTGGGCTCAACCACGCTGCACTCTGCCGCTTTGTGAGAGTCTCATATTGAAAACACTATATCTCATCACCAGTAACAATCGACTTTGTAAATTTTATATCACTTTGGGCCGACCGTAACATGGCATGTTTTTCATCGCCTGACAGCGCATGCGGCACAAACCGCGCACAGACCTTCGTTTGCCCAAATCCTCGGTCAAAATTTGATGTACAGTACTTTTTGGCATTCCCAAAAGCTCCTCGATGAATCTCGCAGAAACACATCTGTCTGATGCAAGGATTTCTTCAGTGCGACTTGTTCTCGGCATTGATGCGCGTGGATTGTCTTCAGTGTCCTCCCTACCGTCACGAAATACAGCATACCATCGAAAAATGTTCAAGCGACTCAAACAGTCACTACCGTACACACTTTTCATCATTTCGTACGCTTCTCCGGCTGTTTTGCCTAACTTCAAACAAAATTTGATGTTGACTCTCTGTTCAGGCGTCAGAACATTACTGTTACACTCAAGGTCAGAACACAAGATGCAGCGATGCTTACGCTTTGAAATTATAGACGGCCACAGCTGAAACTTCAAGAATCTTAACGCCACAACTCGTCAACAGGTGGCATTACAGGGAAAAATTAAAAAGAAAGAAAAAAAAAAGAATTAGTCCTAACGGATCTTGGACACACCGTGAATGTACGCATTAATATACTATTTAATAAAATGCAAAATGTAAATATTATGTACGTTCTGACGACTGAGTTGTTGCTGCTGACTGTTACTCTGACAAATGACAGACCCGTCCTGACGTCAGTGAGGGCGCCTCACATGAGTAAAAACCGTAACTGTCTAACAGTAAGCATTATGTGGCCATGAGCCCCATATAGGACTCAAAACCAAGACAGGCTGACTGAGCGTCGATCGCAACATGACTCTGACTTAGATAATGCAGTCGGTGTAGCGACTGGCAACGGACTGGGAAACCGAGGGGTCGGAGTTCGAGTCCCTGTAGGAGCAATGTTATTCTCTTCCGCTTCTGGTGTACACCCAGCCTCCTGTCTAATGCGTACCGGGTCTCCTTCAGGAGTAAAAATTTTGAGGCGTGAAGCATTCCACTCCCCTGCAACTAGTGCCGAGGTCAAGAATGCATGGCTCTATACACCCACTCCCCCATTCGGCTTCATGGCTTATTGCTAAATTCGTTAAGCACAGAACAACATCGCCTTTTTATAAGAACTGTGTAGTCCTTTTGTGGACGCCAGCCCTTTGGAGGTAGTTTATATCTAATGGCTAGGGCCCGGATTTTTTGAAAATGCATATATTGAGGGTTTTTGGTCTTATTGCATATTCTAAACGTAAGAGCATATTTCTGCATATATGTTTGAATTAAGGATAATTTCAATATTCTCTAACAAATTCGGTGTTGCCTGTGTTTTGGACATCCCTTGCCAGTTGCTATTCTCAACTCTCTGAGTAACGGTACTTTTACAACTTACAATACAAGCAGGTAGCTTGGCTATTTAAAAAGGGAGGGGGTGGGATTTTCCTGCATTTCTTTGACCACCACAGCAGAGAGTAGCATCAGAGGGCTGGTCTCGAGAGAAGTCTCTTCAGTTCATGTGTTACTCTTTACTTTAATAGTCTGCATCAAAAAAGTGTTCGTGTACTGAAAATGCCCAAAGAAAAGTGCGACAGTAGATATTTAAAAAATTCTGTGGGTGTCGGGTAATAGTGACTATTCAACAGACGGTGTCGTCGTGTACTGTCAAGTTTGCGCAAAGGAAGTAAACTGTGAAAAGAAATTTCAACTTGAACAACACTCAAGAACGACTGCACATATTGCGGCAAAGAAGGGGAAGAAGAATAGCACACCACAACAACTGCTTCTTACACAGGTCAAACCCAAGTCCTCTGTTAATACATTTTCAGCCCATCTTTGTGAGGCTTTAGTATGCAGCGACATTCCATGGAATAAATTAAGCAATCCAGTTCTGCGATCATTTCTGGATAAATATTGTGTAATTCAAAAAATCCCAGATGAATCAACTCTTAGAAAAAAATTATCTACCTTTGCTGTATGAATCTACTCTGGAGTCAGTACGTTCTGACATCGGGGGTAACTGTGTCTGGATATCGATGGATGAGACAACCGATTTATGTGGCCGATATGTAGCAAATTTCGTAGTTGGTAAGCTACATCCAGACGAACCCGGCAACCCTCATCTTCTTGCTTGCAAAGTACTGGAGGAAACCAAGCATAGCACAATAACAAGATTTGTAAATGATTCTTTGCGACTACTATGGCCATCTGAAATTGAGAATTGTTGTAGGTGCTTGTTTTACTCACAGGATGCAGCTTCCTATATGTTGAAAGCAGCAAAGGCCTTACAAGTATTTTATCTAAATCTTATAGACGTAACCTGTTTAGCGCACGAATTACACCGTATTGCAGGAAAATACGCGCACAGTTTCCAGCTGATAACAATTTAATTGCAAGTGGGAACAAACTGTTTCTGAAAGCACCGGCTCGTGTCCAGTTCTACACAGATTGCCTACCTCAGGTTCCTCTGCCACCTGAACCTGCCCTAACTACGTGGGGGACATGGATATCCGCAGTTTCATTTTATCAGGAGAATTTCAATCAAGTAAAAGAAGTTGTTACAAAACTTGAAGACGTGTATGCATGTGTCCGTGAAGCAAAAGTGGTGTTTGGAAGTGATACTGTTTATCAAGATGTGAATTTTATCCATGCACATTTTTCTACAGTTTCAAAAGCCATTGAGAGCTTAGAATCCTGTGGTGCACTCCTTCACGACTCACTTGAACTCGTTCAGAAAGCAACTTGTTCACTGAATTGCGCTCCAGGCGAAATTGGAGAGACGATTAAATGCAAGTTAGAAAAGGTGTTGAATTCGAACCCAGGACTGAAAAAGATTCAGTCAGTTAGTCAGTATTTGAGTGGAATTAGGGTATCTTTGCCAAATGAATGTTCCGAACCTTCGGCGCCAGTGTATAAATACTGTCCAATCACGTCAATTACAAACCCATTTTGACGGACAACAGACGCAGTTTGTCTCCAGAAATCTCTGAAAGACTTCCAGTTTCCTATTGTGATGCTACTTTCTGCAGTGAATGATACATGTAAATAGGCGAGTCTGAATAAAGTGACCTGCTTCTTAAGTGCATATTTTCCCGCTTTTAGCGCATAAATATTCGGGCTCTACTAACGGCACTGGCTGTAACCAGACTCTATAGCAGTGTTCCGCAACCTTTTTCTACTCGCGGCACACCATGAAGTATCCATGACTCAACACGGCACACCAAAATGTTATTCCCCTAAAAAAACGCATGATATCAGACAATTAATATAAATACGTAACATGATCAACTTATTACTATAATATTATTATATTGTTATTTTATTATCATTAAACAGAAATCGACTCGTGCATTTATTAAAAATTAATGAACTTCAATTCACTGTAGAGTGTAGAAAATACGCTTCTATTACTATTAAAGTAAATACAGTAATTCTACTCATACCTTCAATGTGATAGTTGCGCCTGCGTAGCTGCACACAGGCGACTGATCCGTGGTGGAATCGTTGACAACGCAAGTCTCATTTCTTCATCGATGGATTTGAGCCGCTCCCTCTTTGATGTCTTAATTTCAGTTAGCGTCGAGAAGCCCAGTTTACACAAATATGTAGTTGAAAATGGCAATAACACATTAACTGCCATCTCGGAGATAGCCGGTTATCCACTCCTTATTGCCAACCAAAACGTATCCAAAGGCACTTCGAGAAGTTTTAGTTTCAGTGTTCTGTCTGCTTTTAAATCTGCGAGTTCCTCTTGTATATTAATCGGAAGATGTTCTGAATTCACAACAAATGGATCACGAACTCAGTTGAAATCTTGTACACTCTCTCCAAAATACTTATTGAATTTCTGCTGCAGCATTTCTAAATGTTCTTTAATTGTATCCGTCACCACTTTATTGCCGTCAGCAAGTGGCCATACAGTCGGGGACATCTCAAACGACCCATCTGTAATTCTCTAACTAGCAACCAAAATTTGCGAACTACTTCAGAGCACAGCTGTGATAGAACTGAAACAATTGTAAAACGCGGGATCTCTACTCTTCAAATGGAAGAAGTGACACTATACCGACTTATTTTTGAAATATTTATAATTTTAAATGAAGTCCAACAATCGGTGGGTGCATCGTTACAGGAAGAAAGTCATAAAGTTGAAGAAGCTCTAACTTCTAACAAACAGGGGCAAATACCGAAACAGCGTTATAAAAGACAGGGAAACCCATGCTAATCCCTCAGTTTTAGGGAAAAGCACGTACACAGAACTCGCGGCAAGCATATCAAAGAACCTGCGTAGATGCGAGAAAAATAAATCAATAATGAAAACTATGATATAACAACTGTGAGTAACTAATTTACGTTTAATTTCGTAGAATATAACATTACTGTACATAAAAATATCACAGCATGAAATAAAGAATAAACAATCATAATCTTATTTAATCAGTGCAGTGGCTGAAAATGAAATACAAGCATATGAAACACGGTAACTGGGATAAAATAAAACGAATAACATTAGACAATTAATTTATTACAATAGGTAAAAGTTCGCGGGCACACCGGTTGCGGAACACTGCTCTATAGCGCCGATGATAGGATGACTAATGAATATGAAGCAGCAGGTGGAATAAGAATTGGCAGGGGAAACTGAAGTACTGCTAGGAAAGCTGTCTCAATGCCATTTTGTCCACCAAAAATCCCACGTGGCCTGCCCTTGGATCGAACCCGGCTTATCGCGGTGGGAAGCCGGGGAATAACTGCCTGAACTGTGGCACGGACTTTTTGGAGGAACATACCATCTTCAGGATCGGCCCTGAAAATACAGGCAACATGTTGCTCTGAAAAATTGGTGTCCACTTGAAAACCATGCGGAATCAGAACCCAGAAAATTACCGCCACTGAGACACAATAACTTACATGATCCGTAAGATCTCTATGTTTCGCATCAGTCTTGTCGAAACAGGTCCCATGGTGGCGCCCAGGCGCCCCGAAGTGCTCTCGGGGGGCCGCTTTGATCGCCCCGTCTAACTTAAATTCGCGCTGCACTAAGTAACCACGTATAGTGGAGGTTGTATCTGTCCGTCCGACAGCATGTATCGCTTCCAAAAAATATTTAATTGATTTCGACTGAATTTAGTATTAGAAAGTCTACACTTCAATTAAAATTGCTCCTATGCTTAATTCATCATAATGCAAAGAAGGCGTATGGTGAAGTGAAAGCACAGCCCCTCGATTCCAGAAGGAAATGACTGATCAGTCTCACACTCCAGCTGCCTTATATCGGTCTTGCACTCCGTCTGCGTTGTGTTAACCTCACACTTCGCCTGACTTATTCCTATATTCGTAACATATTCCAGATACCAGAAACACGAAGTAACAACTGAATACAGGAAAATTATATACGTATTTAACACAATTCAGCAATAATTGGAACCACTTTTAACCAAGTTTTAGAACAATGAAGTACAAAAAGCAGTACGTAGCAGCAATTACGTAAAAGTATCTACCTGATGATCACCTTATAAGGACGAAACATGCCGTACAAGTAACATTTATAAAAACATAACAGCGTAGCACATGAGCAGTCTATGAATTGCACCTTCAGAATCTCCCCCTACATATTTAATCGTTAACCAGACCAATAGGATGCTGAAATATAATATAATAAAGCCATAATTATAAGAGAAGTTGGAGTAAATGGCAATACTCTAGAAATTAAGGAGTTCGAAAAGCCTGCCCTTTATCACCGATACTGTTTAATATTTACATTGACAAAAATTGGCTGCATGTGATCAAACAGAATATTTTAGCAAAAGAATTAACTCTGAATACAGTCTTATTCGTGTGTGACCACGTGATCGTGGTAAGCACAGAAGATGAAATACGAACAGCGGTGAAATTGTGTGGGTTCTCGGACAGTCACTCTTACACTCACACGTAACAGTTATCGCCCACTTGTAACGTCCCCTAGACGTTTCTTCTTCATTCGGCTAAGAACTCTCTCCTGCTAGAGGCGAACACAAACTGCTCCTGCTGTAGTCAAATCTAAAACTGAACTCTCGTCTGCACTGACTCTTATAACGTGCGCTCGGACTGACTAGGGATTATACCTATAAGAGCTGACAAATCTACACACTTCGTTGCTGAAGATGGAAGTAAAATATACTTTCCAACGTTGGTATCATCGCCCATAACCGCGCGGTCTAAAGAGCAGAATTTTCTTTTACAATCTTCAAGGTTTTTGCGACAGTGAAACTATGGCATTTGAGGCTATGACACAGCTTACATGATACCATAATATGGAGCATTTGCTTATACCTGGAGATGGTGACACCTATCCTCGGAAACGGCACGCTTCTTTTATCTAAACAGCGAATAATGTCGAAAGAAATTACTCCCATGATCATGAAGAGTTCTTTCTTCCGGGATATGACGCCGTGTAGTCCGTTGAAAGTCAACCGACGTTTCGGAGGAACGTGTCGCCTCCATCTTCAGTATCGAAGTATAACCCAAGCAAGAAGTCAGCGCGAAAGCAAGTGGCAAGCTTGTTTGTTTCTTGACTTATTCTTCAACCCTGAAAATGGAAGCGACATATTCCTCCGAAACGTCGGTTGACTTTCAACGGACTACACGGCGTCATATCCGGAAAACAGAAACCACCCTTTTGAGTACCTCATATGCTATAGCAAGTGTCACGTAACTTCGAACAAGGCCAAGAGCGCCAAGAGTAACCTTGAATGCGCAGAAGAAAAATTTCCGACAAGGGTGGGGGATGGGTTGCGGGGTTGCGGGGAAAGCGTGGCCTGTTCGAAGTCACGTGACACTGTCTCTACATCCCATGACCGTGTTTTCGTCTGGTGTTGAGGGTAAGGATGCGTGGTTGTAAATACAGTATAACTTGGTTATAACGGCACCAAAGGGACCTAAAAATAGTGTCGTTATAAACGAATGTCGTTGTAACCGAAATGGGCACTTCCACAGTAGCCTTATGTTAGTCACGTAAAAATCTACCAAAAACCGAATTAAAATGTTGCATTTTTTAGTGAAATACATAGTTAAGTACAGACTAACGTAACATTAACGTGGAATTACCCAAATGTGTAATATCAAAGACATATTACAGCGCTTTTCACTGACAAT
Organism: Cryptotermes secundus; assembly: GCF_002891405.2. NCBI lineage: Eukaryota > Metazoa > Arthropoda > Insecta > Blattodea > Kalotermitidae > Cryptotermes > Cryptotermes secundus. The sequence goes on along the minus strand of NW_019731580.1, from coordinate 615,681 downwards.
ACACACAATATTTCACGAATCACTTTAACTTTCTCTTCAATGCTTAAAACTTTCCTTTTCATTGCCATGTTTTCGCTACTGCACTTCTCTGGGTTTAGGCAGGAACACTATAGGGTAAGTAGACAATGTGAGGCCCTGTTAGACGAGATTCTAGGAAAGGAATGCAGTTAACAACCTGCCGCGTCCTCTTGCACTATTCACGCAGTCCCACCCCACACCCTTGTTTTCGCATAAAACCCACGCTCCTCTTGCAGCCCGCGGTCGTATTCTTCCACGACAGTCACGTCAGCAAGTAGAGAAAGTGAGGGTGGGCAGACACATCGAACTTTCCCACGATATCAGAAATTCAGGAATGAAAATGACGTTACATACGAGGTTGATGCATTTGTGCATGTCGTACTAAGCAAGGTATAAAAACAGTTGCGGTATGAGGAATTAGTTCGTACCATTGAATATTTGACGCAATAGACAAGGTGTCGCAGAAACCTATGTTGCTATAACCAAGTTTTACTGTATTTCCATTTGCAACTCTATCCTTTACTGAATATGAAACTTTAACGGCGACTGAATGCAAAAAAATCTTCTAGGGAGATCACCTGTATGTTATACGGTTTACAAGGGCTAGGGCATCTGATGATGGATCCGTTCTCTCGTCAGAGAGGACGCTCCAAGACCACTATGACTGTAGGACTCCAAATTTAAAATACTATTACGAGCCTAAAGAAGGGGCTGAACGCCAAGACCGACTGACTGACTGTGAGTTGTAAAGTGATTTAGACTTAGAGCCGTGTGACAATAGAGTTAATATCCGGCATTTTGGAGAGTGTCTCTGTTTCCGTCATGAAGGGATGATGGAGGCAGAAGCAGTCTTCGAAACGGATGCAAATTCCGATTTCACGCGTCTGATTGTCCGAGAAGACTTCATTGAACTTGCTCTGTGTGGCAGAATGAATTTGAACCTATTAGAATAATGAAATCAAGGAGAGTGAGTTGGACGGTGTATGTAGCACGCATCGATGTGGTAAGAAATGTGAACATTTTTGTCGAGAAATCTGAAGGGAAGACCCCATTTGGAAAAACCATGCGGAAACGTTGTGATAATATTAAAATATATCTTAAATAAATGGAATGGGAGGGTGTGTGTTTGATTCATGCGGTTTTAAACTTAATGCTTTATATTCTGTGCCTCTCCCTCAATACGTTACGGCTTGTCAGAAAATTAAACGTTCTCATCTTATCAGTTACTTCGTTCTTGTCTTGTTCTTCTTCCTCCTCACAAGGTGAGGATAGAATATTCCCGGTTCCGAAGCAAAGAAGGTAATTCGTCCTTACATTTTTCCCCTCGGTCTTCCCACGCTCCTTGGTCATCGGGGCTATATTCCATTGCGCTACTAATCTCTGCTTGCTGCTCCGTGTCTGCTGGCATAGGCTGCTCATGTTCCTTCCATCTGTGACAGTGGTTTCCAGTTTCGTGGATCGTACTACCTACCCTAACTTTTTCATGCCGTACGTGGTCTCTTATTGTTCCTGGATCTAATGGTCTTAGGAATCTCAGTTGTGTCGTCTTAGTACGCCTTTCTCCTGTTTCTTTTTATCCCAGAGTCCAGCATTCGTTGCCACACAGTAACGTTGATTTATTTACTACGTTATGAAATCTCAGCAGTGTATCCTTCCTCGTTTGTTTTCCACAATTCCATCTCAAATATTCGGGTTTCTGGGCCCGTCGTTGAACAGAGAAGTGGTTAAGACATGTATAGAGAATGAGTGTGAAGCTAAGGTAAGGTTAGTCCTGTTCTTAAACACTAGGCCACGAAGACGTAGGGAGGACGTTGAGCTGAATCTCCACGCATTCTGGACCTCAGCAATGGATGGAAGGGCATCATGCTCCCATGGATTTAGGACCTGCGAAAGAATTCCTGGATGGGAGGCTGCATGTGTACAGAACCGGCGTGGATGGTTTAGCAGTGAGAAGAATCGTCCCTACTGGTAATCATGCCCCACTCATGAGGTTTATAGCCAGTCACTTTGCTGAGTGGCCTGTTCTAGTTCACATGGAAGATTAAGGAATTCCGGTTCATATAGTTATTGCAATATTGAAACTGTAATTCCCCCACAAATATCACTTGCTGGACTCACTGGATGCAGGGTCAGACCATTGACCGCAAGACATTTACTCATGCAGAAAAAATATGGGCAAATGTCTGCCAAAAGCGAGAGTCGAATTTACGTCCTGCTGCTAGAGAGTCCCAAGAAGTGCGTGCGCGTCTTAGCTCGCGAGGTCATTAAGACTGGACAGCCCTGGGTTACATAAGTGGCGCCGTCAGAGGTTTCATGCAGCCCGAAGACTGACAAGTCAATGCATCATTTTGTTCTCATCCACTTATTCTTCATGTCTTTCTCGTAAGTAATTGCTTTTGTTTCGAAACCCAGCTAAACAGAATTCAAGGAACTTGATGTGCGTCCTTTATAAGAAGTGCATAAATTGAACGCATAATAGTGATGTAAGGTCTGCCCTTCCGCATGTACAGTGTGTCCGGATGGAAGGTATCCAAAATAAAATCATTATATCTCAGAAAGAATTTATTATACACATTGGTGGGTTACACCATTACAAAGGGAAACTATCAAAGTTTTTTCTGCATATATAACTTTCTCAATAAATTTAAATGTGGGCTCCCTTGGTTGCACGACAAATATCCATATTTGAAGCATGTTTGGTGTTTCCGTAGCCACAGCATCTCTTATGTGGGCTTTCAGGTGTTCCAGGTCGTTGATCTTAACCTGGTAGACAATGTTCTTCACATAACCCCACAAGAAAAATCCACTGGAGGTAAATCTGGCGATCTAGGAAACCAAGCGATTGGTTCATCTCTGCCAATTCATATCCCAGCCATCTCTCTGTCCAGGTGATTCCTAACATGGAGGCAAAAATGTGGAGGCGCATGCGCGTAAGCCGGGTATCGGATACGTGTATGACAATAAGTTTCCGAGATATACATTTTTTATTTTGGATACGTTTCATCCGGACACCCTGATATGCTAACAGCTGTTGAAAGAATTTCTTTGATATTTGGTAATGGTTGATTGGTATGTTGTTTATCAGTGTTGTTCCCCATCTGCGTACGTTATATAGTTTTGGATGATGAAGGCCTACTGTAAATGGCCATGATTGATGATTAGGTAGGGTGTAAGGATTTCGAAGGAGGCTGTTTGGCCAGTTTAAAGGCAGTGTAGATACTTAAGCTGTGGCTTGCGGTCCACTCCTAATCCTTTCATTATTGTTGGTACATAGCGTATGTTTTACGCCTTAATCTAAATTGTTCCTAGTGACTCCAAGCTCAGATATGTCCTTCCCCGTCACTGCCGCTTCAGTTCTCCGCAAGAAATTCGCTAGGAAAGTATTTCCCCAATTTGGGCTCAAATCCCGATGAGGTCATTGAACTTCTTTTTCAGTTGACCTAATCCTTCCAGCCGCACTAGGCCCTGGGATTTACTCAGCCTCTGTTGTGCCCTGAAGGCCGACTCCCGGTAACATGTTAAAAGAGTATTTAACTTTTTTTTTATTTTAGGGGAAAATGTTGGTTAGGATAGAATTAGTTTTGGGAAATACTTCTAAGACGTACGAAAGAGGATGTAAGAAGGGTTAAGAAACTTTAAGGGCTTTCTGCGTATGGAGTTGGACGGACGTTAGCCTTTGACGCGTCGATGTCTTGTCAGCAGAATGACGTTCAAGGTACTTCGAAATGCTAACTTTGCAGAATCTACACTTGAGAAAGATGGGGGAACGTTTGCAGGTAAAAGTGTTAGCCAAATGGTGTAGCAGACAAGGGGCGTATCCATCCCTACGGATCCCAGCCAACGGGAGCCGCCACCTTGGGATAAGACGTCATTAGAGGCGGAACTTACAGCCCCCGGGAAAGTATTGAGTTAGCATGAATAAAAGTATATAACCCGGAGTGCAAATTATTATCGAGATGATTCAGACAGTAATTTTGGCTCATTTGCGGCCGANATATATATAGTGGATGAGTTGAATAGGAGAAAGAGGGGACTAGTGACCCACAACTGAATGAAAGTAAGAGAAAGATGAGGTCCAAGAATCGTTTAAGAAAGGTGCAATGTGTAATCCGACACCAGTCAACTATTTAATTGTGATATTACTAAAATATATATAACTGCATGTTGACTGTTTATACTAATATAGGGTAGCATAGGGTGAGGATGTGGGTTTCTGTTAATGTGATTTCCTCCCTTACCACATTTCGCACCTGCGCCCTCCAGCCAAGCCCGGTGAACAGTGTGCCCCTAGCCAATGAAGCAACGATAGAGGAAGTAATTCAGTCGTTTCCTTAGCCCACCCCCTGTGACTGCAGTACATAAGGTGACAGCGGGGATACCTCCACACCCCCCTGTCACCACGGCATAACAGGTGGCATAACAGCCTCTAACAGAAATGAGTACCAGGAATTAATTAAATAATTTTCCTGGGGAGCAAAGCACGGCCGGCGCGTAAGGCTGACAACCTTAACGCCATTTTTGAGCCGATTGTCTAGATAATGTGGGACCCTCAACGTCTCACAACCCTATGGGTCTTCGCGGCCTGGTACAGGGATAGCTTTACTTTTTTTTCCTTTCTCTTAGATCCTAATGTTTCCACAGAATAACTTGGCCTTTGGAAAGGTTAAATTTGGCAGGTGAAGAATACTGTCTTCTGAGAAATGACGTCATGTAGTCCGGTAGATCGCTACTAAACTTTCGGAAGAACCTGCTGCCTCCCTCTTCATGATTTACCCTGAAGACAGATTCTTCATAGTCACCGTCGGAAGAACTTCTGATTCTTTCCTTGTCAGGTGAATTTAGTTTTGGTTCTGCTCTGCACATCATAATTCTTCCTTTACATGGAGGTTAGCACCTTAATTCACAAATTCTAATCGCCTTTGTATTAGGACGTATAAGTACATTTCATAAAATCAGCGTTACCTGTGTGTGATGAAGTAGAAGGAAGACTGATTCATAATCTTCCTTCTTAGAAACGTTTTAACTTGAAATCCTGTTTGCTACAAAGAAATGAGCCGAGTAAGAAACCAACTTCCAAGCAGGTGGCAAACAGAGTGGTTTCTTGCTCTGCTTATTTTTCGACCCTGAAAATGGACGAGATATGTTCCTCCGAAACGTCGGTTGACAATCAAAAGACTGCGCGGCGTTATATGCCAGAAGATAACAGTCTTCATAACCGTAGCTGTGGGAACCTCAAATCCTACACATTCTTTGTATGTTTATAATGTAATTGTTGTACTCACAGTAGTGAATCAAAATGTTGAACTGAAAAGACACCATGGCTTAGCTGAAATGATTCTGAACTGCGTTGGCAGCAAAATATGGTAATGAATTCCGCGCGGTTTGGAGCAGAGGATGACTGTGCTGACGAGGGCAAATAGCAATTTACCCAAAGCGACCGACACCAGACAATGAGAGAAGAGTTGAACATATTTGACAGAATAATTTATATATCACCGGCTTATCAACGAATAAGAAGAAAGTGGTTTGTTTAAAATATTCTTTTTCGGTTTGCACAAAATAGACAGAAGGGAAAGGCCGTATAAAAGACGGAAAGACCAATACTGTATATCGGAACAGACTACTAGGGCTAATCCATGAAGACAATCTTTGCGCATAGACGGTAGGCATAATGTGTGCTTAACCAGTTAAGCCTGAAGAGTTTAGTATATTTATATCTGGCCCTCTTTTCTGTTGCAGACGTACGCTACTGTAAATGTAGAACTATGTCAGTTTTCGTACATTGAGGTGTAATGAAGTATCCGATATTGTGTAGTGTTCTGCCACCTGCAATAGTAATTCAGCCCTAATAATGTCATTAGATTTCGATGACGGCACCATGGTTCTTCTGCTTCAATTTTTTGTCTTCTTTGCTATGCTATTATCACGCCGCGTAGCGGATGTGCAGAGAAACGCGTTTGAACTGAAACCGGTTGTTTATTAGTTGATGGAGGAAGATATAGACAATATATTGAAAATTGAATGTGATGGGCATGTTCACGTGTGATTGTATATGCGGAATAGATTGAAGTTCAACAATGTTTTTAATACTTTACTTATAGGTCATATTCGTGAGATCTGAAAAACCTTTTCTTTGTGATAATAAGGGATTAAAAGTAAGCATCCTTGTATATGAAAACTTTTAGTTAATACACGTCAGTACTACGTGCTTTGGATCTAGGTTATATTTATGAGTAGAATAAGTTTCAGAATTTTCAAAATGCAAATGAGGTGATTTTAGAACTTTTAAGATAGGTAGATTTCTGTTCTCAGATTTGTAATACTATGTCAGAATTACAAGAAAAGAATGCTTTATCGAATTATCGAAGTTGAATCTTGAATAAGGTGGAATGACTTGTTTCCATTTGAATATCAGTTTGTTATAATACCCTGAGCCTCTTCCCGTTCTATTTGAGAGTCTGCAACAAATCTTTCTGATGGTTCAGTAGAAGAGACAAGCACCTGGCACATCTGCTCATTCTGTGCTTGTTAAACCCACCATGAAATTAAAAGGGCTAAATCACAAACAGAACCCACTGAATTGGAGCAGATGCCAGAAATAGACCATGTTGTTACACATTCCTCTCACCTCTGTAAAGTGTTCACATTCATGCATTGAAGCTCCTTCCTGGAAACAGAATGAACTTGAAAATGTTATATTTTAGCGTCCTGTTGCACTGATTCATGTCCATGATTTATTCTAACCGTCTTACAGTGCATACATTTATTCACCTTACTCTTCTCTCTTGCACTACATGTTTCAGCACAAAAGTGCCATCTTCAGGTGCTTTTCGATGTACGTCAAACTACTTCATTGCATGCCCTGTTGTCTTTATACTAAAATATATATTCATCATATATATTGATAAATTTTAAATATTAAAAATATTAAAACTGTTCAGGATTTGTCATCCTTATGTCGTATCTCAATACGCGAGTCACACCTATCTTCTTCTATCGGAGTATTCTGCCTACTTTCGTGTGTGTATTGTGCTTTGTGTTGTGACTGCGTGTGTTATACTGCTGGGTATGTGTGTGTGTGCTGTCTTCGTTTTGATTGAGTTATTAATCAAATCCAAGTCATTCAGCCTCTAGCCTGTCTCCACGCTGATTAAGAGAAATTGTTAAATGGTATGTAGTGTGTATAGAACCAGTGCAGGATACTCTCAAAGAATTGTTTATTGCTTTCATTTTAGAAAACTTTAATAAAAATGGTACTAAACAGAAGGGATTTGGAGAGAGCATTTTCACCACATAAGCATCGCAGATCAGGAGGACAAAGAAGAAGCCTGAACAAATTTAATAATGGTGGACGTATTGGAAGTCAGACAACTTCAAGCATGAGAGTGGTTGTCAGAGTGCGTCCACAAAATGCAAATGAACTGGAGGATAATGCCAGGTAGGATTACCGTGATATCTTTTGTTTCGTATTAAGTATGTTATAATGTGAAATCTCATTAAATAGTACGTGTAGTTTGTTCATACTTTGTAGTGAGACTCTTTAACCAAATGATGGAAGATAATCAATGAAAATAGTTACATGTGTGAATGGAAAGGAATAGTGCAAGAATGGGGAACACATTCTACAATTCAACCCTCAGTTTTTGGGAAATAGAGTAAAAAATCACCCCTACCCCTCCACTAATGTTTGGTAGTATACGCTTTCAAGTAATATTACTGCTGATTATATACAACATTTGTCTCCTTGAAGAGGACTGTCTCCTGGGATGTGATAAAATTTCACCAATGTTTCGGAGGAACATACTGCCTTCATCTTCAGGGCCAAAGCAAGCTGAGTGTAGCAGTTCACTAATATTTCAGGTCCATTCCACCTTCAGATTCAAATAATAAGTGAAGCAAGCAACAAGCTTGGTAAAATTTCTGCTTGCTCAGTTTACTGTTTGACTTTGAAAATGGAGCCAATGCTTCAAAAGCTTGGTGATCTTCACTGGTTAGAAAAAAAATAAAGCAGAAACATGAAGTGGAAGCTACTGTTTAGCAGTTAACTCACTGTTTACATATTCTGTCTCTTCGATATCAACTTCGCTGTTGTCTGCTTGCTAGCGAAAATGCTAGAAGAAGCAACTTTGGTTAAGGAAGAGTGTGTGGGCAATTCTGACAAGTGATGTGCTCTCTGATGTTGTTGAAAATTGTAACTAAAACTAATTGTCATTATTAACAGTAAGAATAGTAATATAATTTCTTATTTGTTAGTCTCCTTCCTAAACAGTTCTCCTCCTTCACCTTCTTCTCCTCCTCCTTCTTCTCTTCCTCCTCCTCCTCCTTCTTCTTCTTCTTCTTCTTCTTTTCATCCTCTTCTTCCTCTCCTCCTCATTTTCATCCTCTTCTTCCTCTCCTCCTCCTCCTCCTCCTCCTCCTTTACTGGTGCTATAACCATGTGTGGGTCTTGGTCTCCTTCATAGGCTCTGGGAGTTTCATAACAGTAGATATTTCAGGGTTGAGGTTGTTAGCCCAACCACCAGTATGGAGGACCAGGAGATTATGCATCTTCCAGCACAGACCACTGCGACATTGGAGCATGCAGACTTCCTCTCCACGATAAGGCACTAGTCCTCAAGGAGATTCTAAGTAGTTGCTAAGCTGAATAACATTCATGCAGATTGTGTTGTTCTGCTGGATCCAATCTACTGTCTGTTCTGAAGCTGTTCTTTCATCTCTTAAATGTTGTGGGATGAACTGTTGAATTGAATTGAATTTATTTACATTCTATAAATCCTAAGTAGGTTAGTACCTTTGGATACAGAACAAGTCAAAAGGTTACATACATAAGTACAGGCAATTTAAACTGTAGTTTATATGTGAAGATTAGGACTATGGTAGTGCAGTTGGTTGAGGCACTATGCTACAAGCTGGAAAGTTGCGGGTTCTAGTCCCAATGAGGAGGATATTTTGAATTTATCTAATCCTTCCAGCCGCACTATGGCCCTAGGGTTGACTCGGCCTCTAATAGAAATGAGTACGAGGAATATTCTTGGGGGTATAGGGTGCCCGGCGGATAAGGCTGACAACCTCACCGCCATCTATGAGCCGATTGTCTAGAAAATGAGGGAGCCTCAACATCTCACAACCCTATGGACCTCCACGGCCTGTTACAGGGATAGCTTTACTTTACTTTTACCTTTTTATTTCCTTATTTATCAAATTTCCCAGTACAAAACCTTCATTGACACAGAAGTATATTTGAAAATATTGTAATGCCCTAATCTATGCCATAGTGCTTCCTTATGGTCCATGTTTCTTGATTTCAAATACATATTAATTATCTTGCAGTCAGTAACTTAAAATGGGTTTTCTGTTGGTTGAAAATGATTACTCTAGTTTTCCTTTACAATCTGGATTTTTCTGTACAAATGATAAAAAGGTAAATTTATTCCTGTAATTGGCCATGGAGGCTCACAGGGTTGTGAGATGCCAAGGCTCCCACATTTTCTAAACAGTTGGCTCACAGATGCTGGTGAGGTTGTTAGTCTTATGTGTTAGCTGCCCTTTAACCCCAGGAAGATTCCTGGTACTAATTTCTGTTAGTAGCTGAGTTGGTCCCAGGGCCATATGGCAGCTGGAAGGATTAGGTCAATTAAAAGAAATCCAGTGACCTCATCGGGAATTGAACTTGCAACCTTCTGGCTTGTAGCATAGTGCCTCAACCATGCAAACATGTACCCTGCTAACTACAAATGATTCTCTAAATTCTGACAATCACATATGGGTCAAATTCCTAACAGAAGTACGCAAGCTTATCCCTTTTCTAAAGATAGTGCCCTTTCTCTCCTTGTCACAGATCTTTTATTTTAGCTGTTTGAAACTGAAGCAGCAGAACAGTAAGTTTTTACTGAACAGATTGATCTCAGAGTAATGCTTCAGAGTTGTATCTATCCTGACAGAAGTTTTGAAGGTTTTCTCAGTCCCTCCAGGCAGGTGCCACGATAGTACCTTGATTAGACCTGCTCAATTACTTTCATGTCCTTTTCAGTTTATCATTTATCACTCATCCTATGAGCCTACCTATATATTTGTCATCTGAAAGTGCCATTAAATAACCCCTAAAAGAATTTAATTTTTCATACATAGCACAAGGAAGTTAACAACTATAAAAGCTTTATAAACTTGAAATTCAAATGAAAGATGGAGACTTCATGAAAGTGTTTTTGTGGTGTGTTTTGAAACAATAATGTCTTCAATTTTAGGTCTGTCATACAAGTGATAGATGAAAACACACTGATATTTGATGGAAAAGAGGAAACACAACCATTCTTCTTTCGTGGATCAAAACAAAACTGTAGAGATCTACAGAAGAAACCGAACAAAGAGTTGGATTTCAAATTTGACCGAGTATTTAGATGTGACTCTTCAAATGCCGATGTATTTGAAGGCAGTACTAAGGACATAGTCAGATCTTTGTTGGATGGTTATAATTGCTCAGGTGAATATAATTCCTATATTTGTGTGTTTTTCTTTTTTCATTCATTTTTTGATCACAAGGGTGAGAGGGCAAGAAATTTGGTTCGTTTTGCCTCGAACATAATGCATGGAGTTTTTATGCCATGATACCCTATTTCCAATTGTACACAAAATTATGTTAGCTTGTTAAGTGTAAATTCTGTTCCAAACCAAAATGAAACTAATTATAATTCACTAAATAAGTTCATGCAGTCAAACTCAGCAGATGTGCTCAGATATGCAGACATGTAGAAATGTAGGTCATAGAAAAAATTGTTACTATGTTTCAACTCAAGTGCACACATTCTGTACTTAAAATGAGTAGCTTCAGTGGATTCAACATGTGTTACCAGAAGCAATGACCCCAGTTATAATAGTAACTTTATAGAATGTCTCCTTTACACTTTCATCATATAAGATAGACCTGTAACTAGAATTCAATGCTTAGTGTTTGCATATGGAGCCACTGGTGCTGGAAAGACATTCACAATGCTGGGAAGAAAGACATCTCCAGGAATAACATACCTAACAATAGCAGAATTATACAGACAGATGGAAACACTTGCCAGTGAAAAGGAATTTGATTTGGGTGTTTCTCATCTGGAGGTGAGTAACTTGTCATTTTGTTAGTATTGCAGTTACATCTATTGGCCAATTATTGGGCTACAGATTGAACTGCAGGAGGAAAGGTTTTTCTTCTTGTTATCGTTTTCAGAATGTCTGGGACCACCCCTTCCGTCCAAACTGCACTGTGGTCTCTTCCCTAAGGATAAGGGTAACACTGCTTATTTGTGAGTAATACCATGGTTAAGAATGTCTGAAGGTTTTTCTCAACATCCAGTATATTCGTTTATGGGATTATGCATGGGTACAAAGATTCACTCATTCATTCATCAGTGGCTGTACAGCAGCCCCTAGTTGGGCCCTGGCCTCTTCTTCAGTTTCGTAATCTTTTTTACACATCGGCAGGACTCCTTGGATGAGTGATCAGCCTGTAGCAAGGCCACTACCTACACACAGGACAACACAAACACAGAATAAATGCACAATCATCCATGCCTAGAGTGCCTTGGATACAATAATATTAATTATATTAAAATACTTGGCATAAGAGCACAATAAATCTATATAAATAAAAATGTAAATGTTCGCTTGTTCTGGATCTTAAATCTCCGAAAGTTCTTTACCGATTGCTTCGAAATTTTGACACAACGTTGCATTTGAATGCGCGTCTTTTTATATACCTATTATATAGATGTCACATCTGTGACAGGTAAAAACATGCTTCTTTTGAAAAACAGAATTGGAATTTGGAATTCAGAAGAGTCACCCCTATGGAAACGCTAGAACAGACCGTTTCATAGGAAGTAACAATAGCGATACTGTATCGAATCTCCATGGTTATGACGAATACGCGGAGTGTTCCCACAGAGACAACGCAATAACAATGGGTCGTTGCGTAGGAATCGTGGAATCAACAAAGCAGCATTTCCGCGGTTATGACAAAGGCTCATTTGCATAGCAGCGGCCGAGGGTATAAAAGGGGGTTGAATTCATTCGCCCAGTCAGTCTTGGAATAGTTGCCGCTGAAGAAGGTTGGAACCTAGATGCCAAGAGATACAGAAGTATTGGCCGAGAGATTGTGTCACCAGTAACTCTAATACTGCA
>NW_019731580.1:549851-602822 GCF_002891405.2 Cryptotermes secundus | reverse complement strand
CTCTGCTTTGTAGCGACACGTAAAGATGTTAAAATTAACTACAAATATGCGTGTCCAGCTGCAAAACGATCGATCAGCTGAGATATTCTCACATCAATTGCTGGAAATTGGGAACGAAAAGGTGCCGGTTGATCTGACCTCAGGATGAATTTCGTTGCCTCATAACTTCAGCAATTTAGTGATGTCAAAAGAAGAATTGGTTGAAAAAGTGTTTCCGAATATTCAAACCAATTATAAGAATCATGATTGGCTGAGTGAATGAGCTATTCTTGCGGCCAAGAACAAAGACGTCTACGAACTTAACAATATCATTCAGTCTAACATTCACTGCGAGGCAGTCACATACAAGTCTGTCGACACTGTTGTGGAAGCAGATGAAGCGGTTAATTATCCAACAAATTTTTTTAATTCACTCGATCTGCCACAGCAACGCGTGGCCAGGTACAGCTAGTTAGATTATGTAAAATGAAAGTTATAGTATAAAACAAAATTAAAATTCTTCAAGTGATGCTTTACATCATCGAGTCATTCGTTGGAATTTGTGATTTTGTTGTATTCCCACGGACAAATTGGAGTATTCTGTATTTTATGTATATATAATAAACTGTTTTGGAGGCTCGTGATGTAGATATAGTAATATTAATGTTATTTATTTAATCGGTGCCTCATCTTACACTGAATTAATGTATAAGGGGTGGGCCTTCTCGGCCATTGCACTGCGACCTACAGTGATCTGTTGTGCTTCCCCTTTTGATTATCCCCTCAGCGATCCTGCGCTTCGAATGAAGTGCAGGATTTTGTGCATGGGGGTGTCGAAATAGTCACTTGGTTCCATAAAGTATTGACCCAAGTGACATAATCTTAAATAAGCTAAGGCCTCACGTTCGCACAGGATATGTGTGGCTGTTTCATTTTCTACTTGACACCTCTCATAAATGGGACTATCACTTAGTCCCAGTTTGAAGAGGTCTCCTTTAAGGTGACAATGTCCTGTAAGTAGTCCTACCACCCATTTCAGCTGGTTCCTGTTTAACTTCAACAGTTCCTTCGCTCTTTTAGCAGAGGGTCCTCATATGAGTCCCTTTGCTTGCCTGACTCCAGCCAAGGATCCCCAGTATTTCTTGTTCTTCATATTTGTCCAGTCCCTGATTGCCTTTCTGGCAACTCCTATAGAGATGCCACAGGCTGGTTCAGGTCCTATGAACGGACATTCATCTTCAATCTTAGCCAATTGATCTGCTGTTTCGTTTCCAGCAATACCCTAAATGTGAGTACCATTGGTTTTTTAAATTTGTAATGAAATATGTTGGCTTTGTTGCATGATTTGTATTTAAGTATAGCTTTTTATTGCAAGTGAATCATTCAGTGATTACATAAAATGAACTTAAATATTGATTTATTGGTCTTGAAATAATGCAAAATCAATTTTAATATTTGGTATAAATTTTTATGTGCATATTTTAGTTCATATTTTGGAAGTTTTTCATGCATAAATGCATACATATTTAGGGAATTATTAGGGCATAAAAATCCAGTCCCAAATCATGAGCCTCCAAAACAGTTTATTATATATATACAAAATATAGAATACTCCAATTTGTCCGTGGGAATACAACAAAATCACAGAAACCAACAACTGACTCGATGATGTAAGCATCACTTGAAGAATTTTAATCTTGTTTTATACTATAACTTCCGTTTTATATAATCAAATTTATTGTACTCTTATGCCAAGTATTTTAATATAATTAATATTATTGTATCCAATTTTACTGGTACTGCAGTTCAGTGGTGTATATATGTTGGCCATGTGTTTGGTAGCCAAAACATGTAGCAAAGCCAAACTTGGCACTGACCTGAATATAGTTGTGTTGTGACAGTTCAATAAAGAAATTGTATGTTATAACCCAACAGGATGCATGAAATGAAAATTGTTTTATTTATATTGTCATGGATTTGATCAGTGCATTGCCAGGCAACAGCTCTGTAAACATGGTCCAACACGCAACAATAGAGGAAGCTGTGTTTACTGTAGGCCTATGTCCGTTCTGCAGCTACATAAGTAAGAGTGACAGAATTCGTTCAAGGCAGTTACGAGTTATGTGTTACAAGTTACGAGCAGTAGTAGTGCAGAAGCACGTGAACAAGCAAGCTAGCATTAAACTTGAGGAGTACAGAAGAGTACAAGAAGTCAGCCTGTGAAGATGTAACATCTGATTTGAGGATTTTATGTGCACTATAGTGCAGTGGTATTGGGAGTGTATGATTTAGAGAGACTTTTATAGTTCCTGTGTTATAAATCCGTGAAGACTTGTGGAAATAGACTGAAGAGAATAGCGTGAAGTGCTCTGTAGTATAAATGTCACTAATAGTTATAATTATTTGTGGGTACGACCTGTAAGTTGTTAATAAATCCAATTACCAATCCAAACCCGTGGGTTAGTCACTGTGACATGACAATATGAACCTCTAGAACAGGGAACCATTTTCCTGAACCTATATGTAACTGTGTATGTAGAACCCTGAACTATAAGTTTCATCCCTGGCTAAAGCATCAAGTATCATCATTGAACGAGTCATAGATGACTGTAGCCATATTTGGGTGCTACAGCATCCCACAGCTAGCACAACAGTGACTAAGAGTTGCATTCAGCTACACCGTATCTACCTATATGGCATAGTATAGTAGGGGCACAGAATGTTTCCTTTACCAGTTTGTGAAACCTATTTTGTTTGCATTTATCTTATTGGACAGGTGTACAATGAAAATGTACAAGACTTGATCCAGCCATCTGGTCCCCTTCATCTACGAGAAGACAACAGTTATGGCGTTCGAATTCCTGGCCTTTCTGTTCATAGCATCAGAAACGCTGATGATCTCTTTGCCTTAATGGCACAAGGAAACAGGAACAGGACCCAGCACCCAACAGATGCCAATGCTGAATCATCACGCTCACATTCAGTCTTCCAATTGTATGTTCGAATGACCAACAAACTGGATAGAACTATGAAGATCATGAAATTGTCAATGATTGATCTTGCTGGCTCTGAAAGAGCATCTGCTACTCGTTGCAAAGGCATGCGCTTCACTGAAGGTGCCAATATCAACAAGTCACTGCTTGCTCTGGGTATGTTGACATTATATTAAATATCCTTCAAGCCTCACTATGGCCCTGGGGAGTAAAGCGTGGCCGGCGCATAAGGCTGACAACCTTACCGCCATCTTTGAGCCAATTGTCTAAATAATGTGGGATCCTCAGCGTCTCACAACCCTATGGGCCTTCACGGCCTGGTACAGGGATAGTTTTTTTTTATTATTATTATTATTATTACAGTAATGGACACAATTTTACTTACTTCTCTTTTATATAAAGTAATTTGTTACATGGCAAGTGAAAAGTCACTCAATGCATATGTTTTTAATTTTTAATATAATTTAATTTAATTTACCTGGCTCCTTTTTCTATAAAAATTGTGCCAGTATTCAGATGTGAAACAGTAGTGGAAGGAGTAGTAGTCTTTTTTTTTTCCTTGCAAAGAAAATAAGCCTCTAAAATTATAAAGAAACCAATGTTGACTTTCATTTGTGAGAATCAACTTCATGTTTACATCTTGACTGTACATATTCAGCATGCAGTGTCATATCTATATGTCCATTAAATAGTTCACATGATAATGTTGGTTGTGTGGTTTATTTATTGTTCCCCACATGAAGAATTTATTTTGTAAAATTACATACCAACCACAAACATGTCCAAATATCATTATATTTTCCTTAACATGTTTTAATAAATTTCTTCTTAGGAAATTGTATTAACAGCTTGGCTGATGGCCTGAAGCACATCCCATATCGTGATTCTAAGCTCACGAGATTACTGAAAGATTCTTTGGGAGGCAACTGTAAGACGGTCATGATTGCAAATATATCTCCATCAAGCACTTCTTATGAAGATACATATAACACCCTCAAGTATGCCACACGAGCAAAGACAATCAAGCAAACGGTAAGTGTATGAACCACAATTTTGTGTATTCATAGGTGTTGTACTTACATAACAATCTATTCCATTTTGGAGCATAGCGCTTCCACGAAGCATCACCAACGGACTCTGTTCCCAGCCAGGCTCTTGACCTCTCTCCAGATCTTTCCTGCTTGTTGGGCCTGTTCTTCAACAGTTCTCCATGAGGTTCTTGGTCTGCCTCTCCTTCACTGCCCCTGGGGATTCCAGTCCAGGGCTTGCCTCTCTATTGCCCTCTCATCTTTACGTAGAGTGTCCTATCCATTTACATTTCCTTCTTTTTATTGCTGTGGCAACTGGTTCTTCCTTCGCTTGTTTCCATAAGTTTTCATTTGTAACAAAAGATGCGAAGGAGTCTTCTTAAACATTTATTGATAAATAACTGCAGGGTGTTTGTAATTTTCTGTTACTTTACATGTTTCACACCCGTACAGTAATACTTACATAGCAAATGAGGAGGAATTGCTAAAGTCTGGTGATAGTTTTACATGGGGATATAATTCATCTTAATGCAGGTGTTTAATCAATCTCATAACACATGCACTCTATCAAGATTACAAAGTCCATGTAAAAATAAATATTGAGTTGAAGGGGTCTATCTTCTTGGCGGTGATACCATAGGATCTTACTGATGTTTTGGGCAAACATACAGCTTCCATCTTCAGGATCAAAGGTAAGCACAACAAACTCATCACCCTGAAGGCGGAGGCTGTATATTTGTATGAAAGTCTTTGTACTTGTATCACTCTGCATGATGCCACATTACAAAGGATAATACTCTTCATAAAGTCACTCATGTGAGAACCTGAAATATCTAATATTCACTTCTTTGAATATTTTGTTTTTACTTGGCTTTTTTTTTCTGAAATGCTGCATATATTTCTGCATTTATCTCCACTGAACATTCTATAGCACTATTACATAGATCGTGAAAGTGTACTTGATCATAAAATATTTAATTTTTTTCCAGATAAAGAAGAACATTGTTTCTGTTCAGCTGAATATTTCACATTATGCAAAAGTGGTGGAATCGTTGACCGCAGAGAATGAAAAGTTGAAACTTAAACTGAAAATGTACGAAGCGGGGAATGGTTCTCAGGAAGGTGCATCGACATCTGTTGCGGCCCCTGTTGTTCTACCCGACTATAAAGACAGACTCTCTGCTCCATACCAAGAACTGGAAGCTACAAACAGAGAAATTTCAAAATTATTGAAGGAAATAAAACTTCTCAACTGGAGGAATTCTGTTAAACAAAAAATAGCTGACAGGTTGCCTTGTCTGTCCATTAATTCGATTCTTCTGGGCAAGGTAAAGACAATATAATTGGAGGGAAAGGGTTGGAGTATATAGCACAAAAATAAATTCTGCATCTAATATACTGCACACCTCTTGATGTGACATCATTAATTTTTGCATTTTTTTCATTTCAGCGTCTTCATCGGATTAGAACTTCAGTGAAGCAGTTGGAAGGCAGAGAAATGAGCTGCAAGCAGAAACTAAGGGAAACTATTATTAAGAGGAATGAGCATTTTAAGAAAATGAACTGTGTCATTAGGGAACTGAATCAAGATGGGAGCAACGCTGAATTAACGCAGCATGTTGCTATGTTACAGTTACAGGTAGGTTTGAGTATGGTTTACTTTGGTTACAAGTTGTATTTTAGTATTAAATACAGATTAGAAATGGTAGTAGGTCTAAACCTAGAAGAAGATGAGAGTATAATACTAAAATGTATCTTGGGGAAATCAAGTTATGAGAATATAAATTTGATTGAATTACTTTTGCATTATGTTAGAAGCTATAGTATACTATACTGCAGTTATGTCATACATTCCAGGAATTGGCTGTACTGCCATCTGCATGCCAGTTTTTTATAATCTCCTTCATGGTTGTCCAAAGGACTGTGGTAATGGTTGATTCATTACATTGTTATGTGTTAGTGTCTAGACATACGGTTTGGATTGATAACTGGATTTACTGAAGCCTTATCTCATAACTAGAACTAACTGTGATACTCTCACTGGTGTATACACTCTTTTTAACTACAGCACACATAAAGTCTTCTGTGATTTCACCGGTTATTGCTAAGTAGCGGCTTCCAGCAATGGACATTTGTGTGCTTTAGTGTTCACATCCTTGCTGGCTGCTGTCTCACCACTTCCAAACTTGTCCCGTTGGCCTTTGTTATATAGTCTCGGCACAGACCGCACAGGAAACACCACTTCCAACAGTTCATCCATTGTTACATGCGTGTCTATTTCCATGGGAGCGTGTTTACCAAGCAGTTCCCTTGCTCCACTGTTTTGGCTTTCAGCCCTCATGTCACAGTATGACTGTAATGTTAGACACTGCCCAGTGTATGGGTATATTTGACATACACAACATTTCAGAAACTGAATTTATTTCTGTCATGATGCGTAAACTGAGAAATGATCCGGTTCACTTGGGTATGTTAAAAAGCGCTAATCTCGGCCAGTAATTGTGGCTATCTCTAACCACCCTGAGTACAATCCTTTCCTCCCTCACACCCGATGATGGAAACATCCATTTTCAGGAATGTCATGTATATTAGATGTACTTACTTGTGTACACCAGTCTAAGAAAAATGACCAGTGGTATATTTCTGTAACATAATCTGTTTCAGTTGGAGCTGGAGGAGAAGAAGATGCAGCTGGAGCACTGTCAGCAGCTGCTCTCTATGCAACAGAATGAGCTAGAGAGTGAAGACATGATTGTCAAAGTGATATGCGACACTCTGAAGCAGTACCGTTTCCTTCTGCAGGGACACAACATTACAACAGATGCCATGATATCACATTATAATGTTAGTTATGGTTGTTTTGAGTTGAATGATATTCCTCCTTGTAGAAAAGTTTTGTTTGCTTATTCATTTCTCTTTCCTTAATTCTTCCTTCATTTCTCAGTTTGTTACCTCCTTTCTTCCTTCCTCATATTCCTAATGT
Organism: Cryptotermes secundus; assembly: GCF_002891405.2. Lineage (NCBI taxonomy): Eukaryota > Metazoa > Arthropoda > Insecta > Blattodea > Kalotermitidae > Cryptotermes > Cryptotermes secundus. The sequence goes on along the minus strand of NW_019731580.1, from coordinate 595,839 downwards.
AGGAAATTAATTCTTCCATGGAAAATTTTCACTTCAGTTAGTGAGAGAATTGCATATCAGTTGCTATGATGTAATAGTAGGGAAGCTTTCCCATAATGCATGATAACTTCTCTCACGTGCACAACATTATTATTGCACTGTATAACAAGAAGAATGGAAAGAGATAAAACCTTGGTTCACTACTCCCAACGGTTTTATAAGTCTCCTGTAACTGCAGCAAGCAATAAAATTTGGAAATATTAAAAAAAGGTAAAGCTATACCTGTAACAGACTGTGGAGGCCCATAGGGTTGTGAGACGTCGAGGCTCCCACATATTCTAGACAGTCAGTTGACATATGGCGGTGAGATAAGCGGCCTCCGTAGTCTAGAGGTAACTTTCCCACCTCATGACTCGTAGTACGCGGGTTCAAATACCCGGCGGAGGTCGTCGAATTTTTAAGGGCAGAAAAATTCAGGGAACAAGTCCTCCATGAGNGGTTCAAACCTGGCGGAGGTCGTCGAATTTTTAAGGGCAGAAAAATTCAGGGAACAAGTCCTCCATGAGGGACTTTTGAATTGAATTGAATTGATTTACATTCTATAAATCCTAAGCAGGTTAGTACCTTTGGATACAGACCAAGTCAAAAGGTTACATACAGAAGTACAGGCAATTTTAGCTTAAAAATTAATATAACTTAATTTTACATCATTCTCTATTTACATTGAAGTATTCATCTAAAGAGTAGAAGGAATGAGCATGTAGATAATTCTTTAACTCTGATTTAAACTTTTTAGTATCATTGCCCAAGTTTTTAATACTTTGTGGCAGATTGTTGAACACTTTTATGCCAGTAAAGTAGACTCCTTTTTGATATACTGATAAAGTTGATGAGGGTAGGTGGAAGTTATATTTTTGTCTAGTATTCATGTTATAGACATCAGAATTTAATTTGAATTTATCTTTGTTGTAAACAACAAATAGGAGAAGCGATAATATGTATTGCGATTGAAGCGGTAGAATTTTTAATTTCTTAAATAATTCTCTACATGAATCTCTACTTCTACATCCTGTAATGATTCTAATTATATTCTTTTGTATTTTAAAAATTATTACACTATGTGAAGAGTTCCCCCAAAATATTAATCCATAGTTCATAATAGAATGAAAGTAGGCATGGTAAACCATCTTCAATGTTTCCTGTGACATAAAAGGCTTAATTGATCTCATCGCATAGCAAGCTGCATTTAATTTAGGTATAATTTGTTCAATATGTATTTTCCAAGACAGTGTACTGTCTACATGTATTCCAAGGAATTTTGTATCAAGTACTTTACAGATTAATTTGTTGGCATGACTGATGTCCAGATCAATTTGGTGGTTGTTTTTAGTTGTGAATGATATGTAATGGGTTTTATCAAAATTTAATGAGAGTAAATTGGCTTCGAACCATCTGTTTAAGGCTTCAAATACAATATTTATGTCATTTTTAAAGTTTTCAAATTTAGAGTTCTTAAATATTATACTATGTCATCTGCATATAGAATTGGTTTAGATTTATTGTTGATGGTTTTAGATAGATCATTTAAGCTGTGTGTCCCATGTCGTAACTTTACGGCATGTAAAAGAACCTCATATCCCCAAAGGGGATCACTGAGCCAAATTCCAGGACGTTTCCTGCCCAACAATAGTCTCTAAGGCCTCTGATAGATGGGGGAAGCATTATAGACACCGCTAAGCAAGTGGCCAAACTTGCTTGCTCAGCAGGACTGATGGTACGCGCCATTTATCGGTAGGGTATAGAGACTGGTAGAATATCATAGAGGGAAGCACAATAGATCAAACTGGTCGTGGTGCATGGGGAAACCCACCCTCTCCAAATAACTAACTAACTATGGCGGTGAGATTGTCAGCCTTACTCGCTGGCCGCCCAGTAGCCCCAGGAAGATTCCTGGTACTCATTTCTATTAGAGGCTGTCAACCCCAGGGCCACAGTGCAGCAAATTCGAAATATTTCTGTCAATAAATTAGGTAAATCTTCTTTCAGTTTCGCTTGACAATAATAACTGAAATTGCTCATTTAGTTTTATATATGCAGACTAACAATATTCTTCATTTTGTGTACCTTTTATGATTTGGGTGCTTGATTTTATTTATTGTGAAAAGCTACATGTTTTGATACTTTCCACAGGAACTGGTTCAAAAATTGGAAGGATTCAAGCATATTTCATGGAAAAAAGATGAGGAAACTGATGATGTTCATAAGTTTACATTTAGTATTGAGGACTGGTCAGGGCAGAGTTTATGTTTGGAGGGTGCTGTTAAGACTCAGCCGTCCAAGAAACCGTTAGAAGATAAAGTCATACCTGAACTAATGATTGATTATACAGCCAAAAGTGGTCCTTCTTCAAGCATTATGTTGACAGCTACCTCCCTTGAGAATGAAACATCAGAAAATGAATCAGAAGTTGGTGATATTGATCAGTGTGGTGATGTTTGTTCAGACAGGATGTTGGAAGATACCACTAACAGAGTATCAGTATCAATAAATGAGATAATAGCTGGATCAGAAAGTACGAGTGCTGTCACTGAAAGTAATACAAATTCAAGCGTGACATTAGAAACTGGCAATTCAGCTGGTCTCCTTCCAGTCAGTCAAAAAAATGTTCCAGAAAATACTGAAGTTTCAGAGATGCAAAGAGTAAAAGATAAACCTGCAGAATATTGTGGGATTCTGAACGAGATGAATTTGCCAGTAGACCGTATGCAAGGCGTTGCTGCACAGTGTTCTCTGACACCTCTGAAAGTTGGCTGCGGCACTGTTCCAAATGACTACAGAACTCAAGGCTTTCAATTAAATGACACCTTTGTGTTGCCTAGAAGCCCACCAATGTGTACTCAAATGAAGACTCCTGGAAGACTGGTACAGAGGAGTGACACTCAATCAAAAGTACACATCACAGGTAATGAATAAAAATAGAAATTTAGAATGTTTAATGGGTTTAACTCTTTCAGTGTTATAATCCTACAGAATACTTATCTACGCTATATCATGGCAGACATGAACTGGCCACAGAATTTCCTGGTGTAAGAAAAAAAATAAAGCTATCCCTGTAATAGGCCGTGAAGGCCCATAAGGTTGTGAGACGGTGAGGGTCCCACACTATCTAGACAGTCAGCTCAAAGATGGCAGTAAGGTTGTCAGCTTTACACGCCGGCCGCACTTTACTCCCGAGGAAAATTATTTAATTAATTCCTGGTACTCATTTCTGTTAGAGGCTGAGTAAACCCCAGGGCCTAGTGCAGCTGGAAGGATTAGGTCAACTGAAAAAATGCAATGACCTCATCAGGATATGAACACACCACCATTATTTGCTATTTTACATTTGTGTTCAAGTTCATTGTTTGAAGATACAAATATGTTATATTCCTGGCAAAATTTATCAGGGATGTGGAAACAGCGACATAAATACTGTTATTTTAAACTTTTTGAAACATACAGATTGTATTTTGCATAGAGCAAATTATTTGTCTTTGTATTGTATTAAGAATTGTTCACATATAAAGCATTTCATGACAAAATTATATGTATCATGTGTTCATATGCTGAGTTTGTGTAATACTGAATGAAGTGAAGGCATTTACAAATTATCTCTGTGGTCTAGTGGTTAGAGTGCCTGGCTACAGATCCAGTGGTCCCGGGTTCAATTCCCAGTGCTACCAGAGTTTCTGAGAAGTAGTGGATCTGGAACGGGGTCCACTCAGCCTTGTGAGGATAATTGAGGAGCTATTTCAAGGAAATAGTGGTTCTGGTATAGAAAACCAAGACTAACGGTCATGGGGATCCGTTGTGCTGACCACGCAACACCCTCTATCTGCAAAAGTTGGCACTAACTTTGCCGACAAGTGGCGGTTGCTCGGTTGGTATAGTTTGCTTGCAGACTACAGGTCATGGAGTTTTTTTATGCGTATTATACAGTTGTATGGTTTTCTTTTGCCCTCTTTGTTCAAAATACAATTATGTATTTTTGTATGTATGAGACAAAGAATAATTATTCTTACCTTGCAGTTAATGAATCTGGCAGTACAAGGAAGAGAAGTGCCTATGCTGAAGTAACAAGCAAACTGTGCAATAAGGAAAATCGAGCTGCAGCCATGAGGGTGCGGCCATCAGCATCTTGCCAGCGCGGTCAATATAAAGGCAGTAAGGATCACACCTTTACAGTTCCAGAAGTGCCACAGCTGCAGTCTTCAAAACCTTCTATGCACAGACTGACACCAATTTCTAAATATTACAAGCATCCTGTGACTAAAGAAGGTAGAGTTTTTAAGTTTATTTTTTATGGTTTGTTTTTTGGTGAATTTTAGAGAATTTACATGTTTGAGTAATTGATACATTTAAAATAAGGCTAAAAGTATACTCATTACCTGCTTCCAGTAATTTGCCTAAGGAGGAACTTTCATTAGGAAAAATTTCTTATGAAAATGGAAAATAACATGGAAATTTCAGAATATTTTTAGCTTATTTGATGCCAGTAACTGATGAATGGGAGTAGTGTGATGCATTAAATTCACACACGAGGAACATTTTATGAACACATCTGGTTACAGTACTGAGACCAGAACCCTAAAGTGCAACGCACTAAAGAAAACTGATTTTAATAATTGTTCTCTCATACTGCAACATGTGAACTGTGTATTTCTCAGTATTGCACCTCCGTTTCCTATTTATGTAGTTATTTTATTGCACACAGAATCACTTAAGGTAAAAGTAAAGTTATCCATGTTCGTAATTAAGCACCGCATCATGAGGATATACAAGAGAGGGGATGTTATAGCTCCACCTCAGCACTAGATGTCATCTCATAAAATACATGTAGTAGCTACCTAAGTCAGACCTGTGCAACCTATTTATGCCTGAAGCCTTTTTCCATATACTCATATAGAGGCAGACAGGAAATGATGTTAAATTTATATCATACACGCATAAAATGAAAAAATATAAATTTTGTAGTTAAATAGACTATCACATTATGATTATAGGTCTATTCTTAATAAGGAGTGAGCATTCACAGAATTCTTTAATATACTGCTACATGTATCTTGGTAACACAATAGTAGCTAATTGGTTCCGGGTTTGATAACTCCATTTATTTGATAATTTCCACGTTGTAACTACAATTCATTACATCAACTATTAGACTGCCTTGAACAAGGTCTTCCAGATGAATGTCCTCGAACAATGTCAAAGTCACATTGAGACCGACGGTCAGTCAGTCAGTAATTCTTGGTGTCAAGCCCCATGTGGGGCTCATGACCAGATTATTGCTGTTTGACAGTTATAGTCTTGTTTTCATGGGGTGCTCTCTCTGATGACAGGATGGGTCTGTATTTTGTGTATGCTGCTGGCCCTTACCCGCGCAGTCTTTTTCAGGTCCAAGTCCCTTGGGATTCGTGACCATATTTTACTGTCTCAGATTTGAGACTTCCCTTTTCGTCACCTCCAATATAGGGTCACGATGGAGGTATTCAACCCCGCCTCCACACGGGTGTCTACTCATGTCCTTGAACAGTGTTCACTGCTCTCTATATAAGCTCGGCACGGACCACCCACAGAAAACACCTTGCTGCTCAGCAACGGATATCATGTATTGTTGTCAGGCATGTCCACCCATGCATTGCCTAGCAACGGACACTCTATATTGTTGGATGCTCGTTGGTTGGAACATGTTTACATATTCATCTCCTAGAAATTGCCCAGTCTGTCACAATTCTAATATAAATTTCTTGATAGCATAAGTAGAAAAAATATTGACAGAAGGTTTGTGCCCAAGGTGATTTTTTTTAGTGGACTGCATAATTCACCATTGCTCAGACTGATCTACTCCAGTAAAAGGTAAAAAAAAAGGTAAAGTTATCCCTGTAACAGGCTGTGGAGGCTCATAGGGTTGTGAGAGTTTGAGGCGCCCACATCATCTAGACAATGGTCTCACAGATGGCGGTAAGGTCAGCCTGACGTTCTAGCCACCCTTTACCCCTCAGGAAGATTCGTGGTACTCATTTCTGTTAAAGGCTGAGTCAAACCCAGAGTCATAGTGTGGCTGGAAGGATTAGGCAAATTGAAAAAATGCAATGACCTCATCTGGACTTGAACCCACAACCCTCCGGCTTGTAACATAGTGCCTCAACCAACTACACTCCCACATACCTTGATCTACTCTAGGGATATGATATGGTGACATTTAAGTGCATGATGTTATTTCATACTTTTCTCCTCCCTTTTTCAGAGTTGGGAAAAATGGCATATATGAAGCACAGGGATCAGCTGAATAGAGCTCACCCATACAGTGCTGATTAATATTCATGTGATTTCAAGGTGAAGATGCACTACAAAGTATCACATTGGCACTGCTGTAAAGCAGTGCTGAGAATTAAACTTACCCACTTAGACTTAAAGTTTTAGTGCTATGGACTCCAACAACCTGTTTTTAGGTAACAGTACTTGGCAATGACAAGGAAATGGTAGTATGGAATCTTTCATGTTAAGTGTCTTATAACAAGTGAGCCATAAAGATGATTCTTTGTTTAAGTATAAAATTTGTATTTAAACTTTTTAGTGAGATAATATATTTTAAGATTTTTATATGTTAAATTGGGCTTATGAGATTAAACTTATGTAGCTGTTGCTTCTGGTATGCAATGTGAGTACTGTGATTATTGTTTAAATTCTTTACTTTATTATAATTTAAGTTGGATTAACATATATGGCCAGTTTTAATTCTTGTCCCTAAAATACATAAAATTAAACTTAACTTAATGCTTAGCTTTGATCTGTTTTCTGTAATAATGTTTATAACCTTCCACCCCCTCTTCATGGTGATATGTATTGTAAAAGAAGTACTGACACTTAGTTCAGCAAGCAGCAATAACAGTTTTGTTATTTACAGCATTTTCTGTGACTTATGCACAATCATATAAGTGACAACTTCATTGTCTCAGGATTGAAGCCCCGACAGGTTAACTGATTGGAGTGTTGATGCCCACATGATCCTGGAGGGAGAAAGCTTAAAGAGCTTATACAAGATAAAATCAAGTAGATTATAAAGGGTTCTGACGATGGTGGATGACACACAGAATTACTGGGTTTTTGGACTTTTTCCATCATCTGGAATTCTAGGTAATAGAGGACACGACATTTTGGAAACTGGATCTGTTTCCGTCATCAGGTGAGAAAGGAAGACACCTACTTAGTTGGGCCACTTAGAAAGAGCTAATCTCAATCACTCGATGATAAAATCAGTAGTTAAAGGAACTTGGATACACTATCCACTAATGTTAAAAAAAGTAAATTCGTTCCTATGCTTAACTAATTAACCACTGTGCCATGAAGGCATACAGGGGAAGTGGGTGTATGGATGTATAGATCCACATGTTGTTGATCTCGGTACCAGATGGAGGTTAGTGGTCAGCTTCACGCTCCTGCAGCTTTACCCCTGGGGAAAGATTCCCTGGTACCCATTAAATAGGAGGTTGGGTGGATCCCAGAGCAGGTCTGGATGACATGGAGAAGTGAAAATCCTTGCACCCCCTCGGTCATCTAGCCCATAACCAGTCACTATACCAACTACACTATCCCAGCTCTTATCCACCAATTTTACTACTAGTATAAAATTTAATCCAAGAAATGGGTTATAATATTTATAATATCTATTATAACCCATTTATTTCTTGAATTAAATAGTTTTCGTAGAATAAATAAACATTCCACAGTAGAGAGGAAAACTTTCTTTTATGCAGGGAAGCTTTTGTGCAAACAAATTACTATTTTTGAGATCTCACCTACCATTCTGTCCACTGTCAAGTCCTACCACTGACATACGTCCCACCAACTGAGAAACTCCTTATGTAACCTACACAGCTGAAAAGTTGTATTAAATGTTTAAGAAGTCTACCACCATGTGACAGCCACAGTGGTTCTTCACTTCTTGGAATATCTGCAGCTCAGGACACAAGATGGTACTTCTGTGATCTAACATGTTGGTGTTTTACTGCCTATAACACTAGACTTAGTGCAGTGGTAACGAACTTGGAAGGTGCTCAGTTTGAAGCTCGGCAAAGACACCAGCTATCCTGACCAAGATTTTATGTGGTTTTCCTCAGTCCCTACAAGCAAATGCCAGTATAGTACCTCAATTAGGCCATGACCACTTCCTTCTAAATCCTTTCCAAGTTGTCAATCATGTTATCATTCAGTGCTTTGTAGTCTAAGTACTGGAAGCATCATAAAATAACCAACAAAATAAAAACAGCAGAACACACGATACAGCCCTCAAAAGCACAAGGACAGTTCACATCTTTCTTCAAACTGGCAGGCAGTGAGTGGTGAAGGGTGACTCAATCATCAGCTAACATTCTGTTACTGCTTGTGAAATATGTTGTGACATGACGGCTGAAAGCTGGAATGGTTGACCCTGAAAAGGCATCCATTGCTAGGCAATGGTTGGTAAACATATTGCAACAGCAACCAAAACATGCTGCCACATCAACAATAGAGCAATTCTTGAAAGCGGTGTTTTCTGTGTGGTCTTAATGAGATTATATAGTGACATCAGCTGAGGGGACGAAAAGGGGACCCAGTGCCTGCGGGATTCTTGAATCTGAAACAGGAAGATGTGGTCATGAGTCCCACAGGACTCAGACCTAAGATCGACTGCACTGGCAAGGGCCAGCAGCAGTTGTAAATGACAGACCCGTCCTCTCATCAGAGAGGATGTTATATAAGGACTATGACCACAAGTGTTCAGTTGGAAAAACAAAATTACTGGTCATAAGTCTCAAAGGGGTTGTCGCCAAGACAAACTAATTGGCGGTAAACCACCAGTTGTAAAGTAACTCTGACTCTGAGCGGCCTCCGTAGTGTAGAGGTAACGTTCCCACCTCATGACTCATGGTACGCGGGTTCAAACCCGGCGGAGGTCGTCGAATTTTTAAGGGCGGAAAAATTCAGGGAACAAGTCCTCCGGGAGGGACTTTAATCCGTGTGTCTCATGTCGTAGCTTTACGGCACGTAAAAGAACCTCATATCTCCAAAGGAGGTCACTGAGCCAAATTCAAGGACGTTTCCCGCCCAACAAGTAGTCTCTAACACCTCTGAGATGGGGGAAGCATTATAGATACCGCCAAGCTAGTGGAGGCCGAACTTGCTGGCTCGGTTGGGACTGATGGTATGCACCAATATCGGTAGGATATAGAGACTGGTAGAATATCATAGAGGGAAGCACAATGGACCAATACTGGTCTAAGTGCATGGGGAAACCCACCCTCTCCAATAACTAACTAACTCTGACTCTGACATGAGTCGCAGGTCACTCTCATCAGAGAGGATGTTACATAAGGAATATAACCACAAATGTTCAGTTGGAAAATTAAAATTATGGTTGTGGGTCTCAAGGGGCTTGTCACCAAAACAAACTGATTGGCAGCAAACTGCCAGTTGTTAAGTAACTCTGACATGAGTTGTACTTCTCTCATTGACTTAGGCCCCCTGAGTCTCATCTTATATTGAATGGATGGAATAGCCCCTTTGTCAATCATACAAAATATCTGGGTGTATTCTTCAATAAAAGGATTACATGGAGACTGCACATAGAAATGATTGAAGCCAAGGCCTTCAGAACATTTATTTATATTTACTTTCTATTCAAAAGTGAGCATTTAAGTGCCAACATTAAACTAACCCTCCATAAGGCACTGATCACAGTAATGACTTATGCTTGTCCTGCCTGGGAATTACTGGCAGACACCTACAAAACAAGGTTCTCCGCACCACTGGAAATTTTCCAAGGTTCACACCGGTCCATGATTTACACACAGCTTTCAACTTCCATATGTATACGTGTATGTATATGATTATGTAACAGAATTATGCAGGCAACCAGCAGAAGTAATACAAAATCATGAGAATGAACATGTTCGCAGTATAGGAGGAAAGGTGAAGTCACACATGGAAAATATAAGAGGCTTAAACTTGGCGGTGGTCAAGCTTACGGCCGTTCAAATGACTAAGACTGCTGTTGCAGCATAGGATAAACAAGATAGACATGATCTGCTCTGTAAATCCTGTACTTATAGGAATTGTATGTAGTGCAAAAGGAAGATGTGATACATACGCTTGACAAAAGGCCAAGCATATTCATAAGAGGCAAACTCATCTTCTCAGTTACATAAGGACTATGACCACAAGGGTTCAGTTGAAAAAATGCCTCTGGTCATGAGTCTCAAGGGGCTTGATGCCAAGATGAACAGATTGACTGTAAAAAAAACCGCCAGTTATAAAGTAAATTTGACTTTGACATGAGTCGGAAGTTGGTGGTCAGATTTGGTGGTTACCAGTCCAGAGTTTGAAGTTGCATTATTAGACGCTGCCACCAAGCAACAACCAGTGAAGACAGAGAAGACTTGACATTTGCAATAGTGATTTGTAGAATATGTAGATAGTGGGCCAAGCCATAGCTCAAGCGGTTAGTCGATGGCTTCCCATCACGGCAGCCCGGGTTCGATCCTGGGTCTGGTCAAGTGGAATTTGTGGTGGATAAAGTGGCACTGGGGCAGATTTTCCCCGAGCACTTCAGTTTCCCCTGCCAATCTTCATTCCACCAATTGCTCCACAATCACCCTCACCTATCATCTGGGGCTGGTACAATAGGCCAGAAGTGGCCGCAGTACAAGGGATTTAGTCCCACCCCACCAGCAATAAAAAAAAATGTAGGTAGTGAAAGTGTTATAATTATTTGTAGTTACGAGTTGTAAGTGTACAATAAATCCAGTTATCAATCTAAACCGTGTGTAGTCACTAACATGCAACAAAAGCACAATAGACCATTGTAGGTCGTGGTGCAAGGCCTCCTACCCCTCATACAACATGTTACAATATAAATCGCACAGCATACACTTTGGGAAACACCAGGATTAACTGTTTTCTTTTTTTTTTTAGAGTAGGTATCTAAGGTTGGCAGCACCTTAAGCTCCAGCTCATTGGGAGGGGAAACCTATGTGACAAGAAGGAAAGACAACTGCACAATTCCTCCATAAACTAGAATTTTACTTACATTATTGTAAATATATATGAAATACACACAGTGAACAAAATAACGTAGTTACAATTCATTAGAAATTACATCATATGCACCCATTGCCAAAAACAGGAATAAGGGTTGGGTTTTGAGTGTAATCCCTCCAGCACTCTGATAATGCCACAACATACCTAATGCTTTTGGCCAACTAATACAAGTAACTAGAATTGAAAACCAACACTTTCACCCAACAGAAGATGGTTAACTCTAAATTTATTTCTGAAACATATTGCATTCTTTGCTATCATATTTCTTACAATAAATAATCATTGTTATTTGGCAGAACAGTGCCATTCATAAAGCACAACATCCTTTTCTGTGTATAACAGCAAAAGTGAATTGTGAGCTTGATGGATACTGAATTTGTTCATTCCAGTGTTACTTGATTGAAACCTTCAACTTTTTGGTTGCAGTTGGTGACATAGTGGGTTCTGGAAGCATGGTAAATGATATCTCAGCCCCAAGTAATTGTACATTAAGTTCCTCATGACTAATGGAAGTGAAGGCCATTGCCATGGTGTGTTATCTGTCATTCTTCCTTGAGAATTCAACATTTCCTGAAATAAGATTCAAAGGCAAGGTTTTAGCAAAACATTAAACAAGTTAACTGAATCCAGTTTGGGGGAACTGGTTTTTAACTAAGATAAACATACTGTCACAATTTCACAATTGAAGTATCAGGAGAAAAGCTAGCAAATAGAAACATGGTTCATAATGAAATTAGGTGAGGAATAAATTCTGGAAATCATTTTTATTATCCTGCTCAAGAATTATCATCTTGATTGCTTTCCACAGTGCTGAAGATCAAGATACTGAAGAAAACAATATGCCATTGGTGTGTGGTTGTGAAATCTCAGATCTTACATGGAGTATTTTACTTTGAGGAATGAATGTTAATAACAGCTGTTCAAAAACAAAGTGCTAGTGAAATATCTAGAACTAAAAAGAATGGAATAATGGGACAGGTGATACTGCATTATGAGGATGTTCATAATTTATGCATGTTACCATATATTGTTAGGGTCTGTGAAATCTAAGTGGTTATGATGGTCTAGACATGTGATTTGGATGGGAGAGGTGGAAAAGCTTGTAAAATTTTGGTGAAGAGATTTCTTGTTAAGATGTCCACTTGGAGTACAGAGAAAATGGAACTATAACATGAAATTGGATCTAACTCAGGATTGTATTCAGAGGTAGATTTTGATATTAAGAGAGTTAAATCTTCACATTCTACTAACAAAGACTTAATTAATATTCACTTTCTCATTGCATCATACAAAAGATATATTTATTATCTCTTCCACTGTTATGAACAGAACTATTCCAACAAATATACAATATGATATAAATATGATGGGGTTTGGATTGGTGAATGGTATTATTGACCACTTATAGACACATCTCAGAACTACAAGCAATTACAGCGCCACCGCTAATCTCCACCAATCACAGCACCCACTAAGCCTCTTCCAGCCAGTCCCTGGCAACGGATTCTAACAGTGGAAATTCTTCAGCTTCATCTGCTCACATTCTGTCTTCACAGCCTCCTGTGCAGATCTGCCTGTCAACTGATAACTGAAATCTTTGCTTCAAACTGTCCTGCTCGTAACATCTCGGCACAGACCAAGTAGAAAACACCCTGTTTCTATTGTCATCCAATTGTTGCAGCTGCCTAGCAATGGGAATGTGTTTACTGAGCTGTTGCCCAGAAATGGCCTTGTATATTTGCCCATCTCTCAATCATTGCATAGCAATGGCTGTACACACTACAATACTTACGTATTTATCAAGTGCTGATTTTACTGTGTGTTCTAGCTCAGATGGTGAATCTGAGATCTTGCGGGAGAGGCCTACTGAAGAGACACTTGTTGTCTGTCGGTACAAAAGTGCATGGAGAGTCTGCAGTAAGAAGGCCAAGAATGCAAGACCAGCAAGAAGGGTCAAGGGATCAAAGCCAGATCTGAAAAGAAATGTAAATTTATATACAGAATTTTATTTTCTCCAAGTTTAAATTCTGAGTGAATGGAACACCTGTGGAGATGTATGGCTATTCATTCAATAGCTTAGCTATCCGTACAGTGCTAAAAGTAAAAGATTTGTGGTCACACCTACAAAAGCTGCAAATTACACTACAGTCAGTTACCATAATTCTATCAAGCACAATAGACCACTGTAGGTCGCGGTGCAAGGGCCGAGGAGGCCTACCCCTCATACATTCATACAATAATTCTACCAATATTCTATAAACATAAACCTACATAGCATAGTATAATTATCATGTTATTATGGTGCTCCATAATTTTTAATGTATTGAAGGTAACAGTACATTTTGATACTTCTGGACAAAATGATCAATATTGTGGCATGAACACACACTGGGCAGGCCATGTCTGTCTGCATAATTCAATCCCGAAACTACTGAATGGACTTCACTAATGATTTATAGTGGGCATCTACATGAAGAGTCCAGTGATTTTAATTTTGGTTCATATCAGAATAACAAATCAGACTTGATCAGTTTCATCAAAAATATTTCTTTATAAAAGAAACTGGCATATAACATAATCCAAACCATAAATACTAGTATTATTGCCTCCATTACATAATTATGCCCACCAATGTGTAAGGGCCTCTCTCCCCATCCTGTAATTCACCTTCTTTACTTTCATACAGTGATTACCAACGTTTACACTTCATTATCCTCTCTGCTTCCACTGTCCCTCTCAGTATTCTCACAGATGAATCCAATACTCAGCTAAAGATAGCCTTTGAATAGTTTTCCTTTCAAAATGTTTGTGTCTGCTGGAGTCACCAATATCATAAGGCCGTGCCATAGCTCAAGTGGTTAGTCGTTGGCTTCCCACTGCTGCGGCTCGGGTTCAATCCCGGGTCTGGTCAAGTGGGATTTGTGTTGGACAAAGTGGCGCTGGGGTAGGTTATCTCCAAGTACTTCGGTTTTCCCTGCCAATCTTCATTCCACCAATTGCTCCACAATCACCCTCACCTATCATCTGGGGCTGGTACAATAGGCCAGAAGTGGCCGCAGTACAAGGGACTTGGTCCCAGCCCACCAGCAATAAAAAGAAGAACAATATCATTTACTTAACTCTGTGTTGTTTATGCTTTCCTTACAAAAGGAAAATGGTCCTATGAGAAGAGGAAGATGTTCCAGGCCCCCTTTTTGTTTCCCCCTCACCAACCCAGTACACATGGCCTGCTTTGTAATGGAACAAGCTACCAGAGAAGTAAAATTTATTGTCTCACTTACCCATCATAAACCCTTATAAAGTGGAAATGATGATAGGAGGAGGAAGAGGAGGAAAAGGGGATGAAGATATGATGATAATTATTATTATTTTGCAGCTTTCTTTTTGTTTCCCCTTTACCATTCCAAAATGCTGATTCTCTACCTTTGTAGCTAGGTTTATTGTCTCAAAAGAACACATTTAAATTCCTGAAGTAATATTCTCATGCTTCTCTTCAAAGGATTTGAGATGTATATAGTACATCTGTAATATAACAGTAATCCTTGCTTGCAGTCAACTTCATATATAACTGGAAACAATGAGTAAATATTTTATAAACAAAAAAAATCACTATGTCCATTGGGCTGTGAGGTACTGCTAATTTCTTCTCTCAAGCTGTGACTTCTGTCTTCTTCCTCCCCTGCACTGACCTAGCTAATGGGATTGTGAAGCCCAGTCCAGAGAGTTCATAAGGAAAACAGGATAGAAAAAAGCAAACCACAAACTTACACATACGTGTTGTATGCAGGTGGTCCATAGTGACCTCTTCCTGTTTCTGGCTGGGGTTTAAGCAGAAATGTACAGAGGGTGTTGTGTACTCCACTGGCCTCACTTGTGTCCCTCCGCAATGCTAGAAGCTCAGTACCACACAGGGTAAACATCCTCAATACTAAATCTCTCAGACCCAGTCCAAGTGTCTGCAAAGGACTGATATTTTGCAATTCTTCAGTAGCTGATACTGTGGTTGAGCATACAGCTACCAGAAATGCAAGTTTCGGCCACCTATCACGTAGCATGTTTCTGAAATAGTAAATTGTGTCACTGGAAGAAATGATCAAAAGTAAAATTTGTGTTAACAAAATATTGGAATAAGCTAATAATTATAATTATCCAAGATGTAAATTTTCTTCTGAAGGAAATGAAGATCCCAAGACAAAGAAGTCACACCAAATTCCTGAGTCTCATAAACCAGCTTTCCAAACATTTATCTTAATGTATACAATTATTAAATAATAGGAGGTTGGAGAAAATCACATAATGAGGAGCTTCATAAATTGTACTCTTTGCCAAACACAATTAGAACGATAAAGTTGAGGATGAGATTGCCAGGGCATGTGGTATGCATGGGGGAGAAGACTTGCATACAGGGTTTTAGTGGGAAAGCAGAAGGAAAGAGATCACTAGGAAGACCTAGATGTAGGTGGGAGGATAATATTGTCACGTATAGGGGTGACTACTAGACAGTGCCTGGATTGGATGATTGGATTTATTGATACCTTATTCACACCACTCAAGTGCTAGCACTGAGCTACACACTTTACAGTTCACTGTTACACCCACTATTGTCCTCAGTCTATTACAGTCTCCACTACCCATTTCCTGGAAACAGATTTTAACATAAGAATTATAGTTTCACTGAATCACACACTCCAAATATAACTGTACTACAGTACACATAAAGTCTCCTCTTCACAACCAGACTTTCGACTCTCCACTGAACGCACTGCTGTCTCTTCTTAATCATCTTCGACTGGCTTCTCAAGAGACTCTCTCAATTCTATCTCAGCTGGCCTTGGATCATCATTATATAGCCTTGGGTCAGATCCAACAGAAAAGACAATTTCCTAACAATTCCTCTGTTGTTATAGAGGTGTGTTTTGCCTTGCCATTGCATAGAAATGGCAGCTCTGTGATATGCAGGTTAATTTCTGCAGAAACCTGTTTAACGAGTCATTGTCTATCAGTGATCGTCTACTCTGGCTCTCCTATTCTGGCTTTCAGGCGTCATGTCACACTACTACATGGACCTTAGGGAAATAAGATGGCTTGGTATGGACTAAATTAATCTGACTCAGGATAGGAACCAGTGGCAGGCTCTTGTGAACTCAGAAATGAATTGCTTAGCTTTCATCCTATTCCATTCTTCCTTCATATAAAAGAGTGAAAAGAATAGACTTAAAAATATTGTTTAAATTCAGAACACACATTTATATATCATATGGTTGTTCTGTTCATATGCTGTATGTGTTATTTAAGTGGGAATATCTTGTTTAAATGTTTATACTAAAGCTAGGTCAATGCATTTGTTCCAGTTTAACAGACAACATGCTCTTCTCTTCACATGTCATTTAACATAGTCTTGAATAAAAAGATGAACATGGCATAAATAATTGTAGTATGCATGGCTGGACGTTGGAAGTATACATTAACCTTGGTTGCCAATCTCTAACATGACAGGCAGCCAACTGTGACACTGGCAATAAAGAAAGAGAAGAACAGATACAACAAAAAAATGAGTTTTGTGACATATTTTAATAAGACTAATTCTGAGTGCTCTCTTATAGCAACATTCAACAGCATTGGGTATTGACATCTTTTTACACAATAACAACAAAGAAGTAATAAATTTACTGAAAATATGACACTAACATAAGAGAATTCTGAATTTCCCCATATTCAGATTTGACAAAGGAAAGTCTAATATTTTTTTTTTTAATTTTGACACTCACTCATGGAGCTGAGCCCTTCTTGAGAAGCCACCAATTGTGCAGTCACCCAAGAACTTCCCAGCATTTTATGGAACCTGAAGGTTTAGTACCATATTCATGAGAGCCTTCCACTGCTCACTATCCTGAGTCAGATCAGTCGAATCCTTACCATCGTATCCTATCTCTCTAAGATACATTTTAATATTATCCACCCACCTATGTCTTGGTCTTCCTAGTGGTCTCTTTCCTTCTGGCTTTCCCACCAATAACCTATATGCATTCCTCTTCTCCAACATTTGTGCTGCATGCCCTGCCCACCTCATCCTCCTTGACTTGATCATTCTCATTATACTTGGAGAAGAGTACAAATTATGAAGCTCCTCATTATGTAGTTTTCTCCAACCTCCCATCACTTCATCTATCTTCGGTCCAAATATTCTCCTCAACATCCTGTTCTCAAACACCTTCAGTCTATGTTCCTCCCTTAATGTTGAGAGACCAAGCTTCACACCCATACAGAACCACAGGAAAAATTATAGTTTTGTATATTCTAAGTTTTATGTTTTTAGACAGCAGACAAGACAAAAGGTTCTGGACTGAATGGTAGCAAGCATTACTCAAGTTCAGTCTCCTCTTAATTTTCTCCTGAATCAGGTTTTGATATGTTATAGTTGTTCCCAAATATCTGAACTGCACCACATTTTCAAAACATCTTTTAGCTATCTTTATGTAATGATTTTAATAATGTTATATTTTAGCGTCCTGTTGCACTGACTCATGTCCATGACTTATGCTAACCGTCTTACAGTGCACACACTTTTTCACCTTACTCGTCTCTTTTGAACTACATGTTTCAGCACTAATGTGCCATCTTTAGGTACATTTTCTCTATGCACGTCTAACTACTGCATTGCATGCCCTGATGCATATCCAGTAGTATAACGCACGCAGTCACAGGAGCAAGACACAACAAAGAGCACAATACACATGAATGTAGGAAGGGTGCTCCCACAGAGGAGGATTGGCGTGATTCGCGTACTGAGATATGACATAAGGATGACGAATCCAGAAAAGTTTCAATATTTAAAATCTTCTATTATATATGACAAATATATATTTTAGTCATTTTAGTATGAAGGCATCAGGGCATGCAATGCAGTAGTTAGACATGCATAGAGAAAATGCACCTGAAGATGGCACATTAGTGCTGAAACATGTAGTGCAAAAGAGAAGAGTAAGGTGAAAAAGTGTGTGCACTGTAAGACGGTTAGCATAAATCATGGTAATGATTTTATCCTGCTTTCTGGTGACAAAACAGCAATGTATACGTAGTTTTCTCCGTGTTTACTTCTAGACCAACCTCCTTACCAGCATCAGTTAAAGTTTGTGTATTTTTCTTTATGGTATCTATGTTATCTCCCAGTAGATCACATCATCAACATAGACCAACAGCTGATGTGTCCCATTTAATTTCAGTTCCACCTGGTTTTCCTGGAGCTCCCTAAAGGCACATTCTAGACCAAAGTTAAAAAGCAGTGATGATAGAGCATCTCCTTGTTTTAGACCATTCTGGATAGGAAAATTATCAGACAAATGTTTACCCATATGGTCTTTACTATACATTTCGTTTAGACACATTTTAATCAGCCTAACTAGTTTCATGGGTACCCCAGACTCTATCAAAATATTGTACAATACTTCCCTCCTAATTGCATCATAAGCTTTCTTGAAGTCTACAAATAGCTGATGTGCTATCTAATTGTACTCCCATTTTGTCTCCAGTATCTGACGAATGCAAAAGATTTGATCAGTAGTTGATCTATTACATCAAAACACACACTGATGATCCCCAATAATTTCATCTATGTATGGACTTAACCTTGAGAGAAGGATATTGGATAAAATTTTGTATGACGTTGATAGAAGTGATATCCCACAATAATTACTACTGTTAGTTTTATCACCATTCTTGTGAACTGGTATGATAATAGACTCCTTCAACTGATCAGGCAGTTGTTCCTTATTTCAAATATAATTAATTAGCTTATGGATCTTAGAACATAATATTTCACCTCCTGCTTGAATCAGTTCTGCCAGAATTTGATCATTACCCGGCGATTTATACCTTTTCAACTTTGCAGTAGCAATTTCAACCTCAATGGGGCTTACTAATGGCTCAGCCGTATGTACTTCTATCTGCCTAACATCACTAACACTATGTAAATTCAATAACTGAGAGAAGTAGTGCTTCCACCTATTCAAAATGTGGGAATCTGCAAGTAGATCATCATTCTCATCTTTCACTAATTTACTTCTAAGTTGGTAACCCCTCTTAAAGTCATTATTCTTCTATACGGGTCTCTAATGTTCTTGTTCTTACTGTTTGTTACAAGCTCATCAATTTTGTCTTTCAGATATTCCCTCTTTTTATTCCTGAAATGCCTGCTGGTTTCACATCTTATATTGTTTAGATTATCCCCATTCATTTCGCTTGGATCCTGTAACCACTGAAATTTGGCATGTTTCCTTTGGTCTAATCATGAAGCCGACCACTTACTTCCATCTAATGCCAAGGTCAAGAATGGTGGAGCTATACCTCCACTCTCCCATGTCTCCATGGCATAGTGCTTAACTATTACACACAGTGACAACTTTATCCATCTCTATTTTTTCTTCCCCTACACACAGAAAAGAAATGCAAGAATATTAAAATAGCTGTTCATAATTTAATTTCAAGCAAAATATTTATTCTATTGTCAATAATGAAAATTTAACTTATACAGCAAAGTTAGTAGCATTAATGTGCAAGATCTGTCAAATCCACAGAATGATATGGCCAGCTGGGTGTCCTTAATGATCTTCTTTAGTTTATCTATCTTATCCAGTCCAGGCAAATGCTAGGATATTAGATTAAAATATTTTCTCCCACATAACATCCTTTATTCAGCATTCAGTGAAATTTGTACTGTAGTGGTGAACATTATTGCTTCATCTGTACAAAGTTGTGTGTTCAAATATCAGACAATAGGTAGTTATCCTGGCATTTTTCATGGTCTTTCAGGCAAATTTTGGGACATTACCTTAAACATTTGCTTCCACTTCCATCCTTATTTGTCATTCATCAAATGCTGCAGCATTGTGGTAAATACTGCTGCTTTATATTTAGGGAACTCTGCTGTCCTACACTCAGCCAAGAAGCCAGATATGCTGATAGTGCTATATAACCTCAACAGTTTACATAATATTTAAAATCTATTTTTCTCCTGTTAGTTTATTTTTATGACATTTTTGACTGCAAATCCAGTGACTAGGACTGTTAATTATTAATTGGGATGTAAAAGCCAGCATGATTTACTTTATGACACTATCCAATCATTTGTTTTAACAGATTGCAGAAAAATGTGAAACATCTCAGTTATCATGTTAAGAATTGAACCCTGTAACTCCCAAATAGAAAGCAAGAGGGAATATTATTCACCCATGACATTCAGTAGCACTTAATTAACAATGTTGGGCCCTTCTTCTGTGATCTAATGTTTTCAGACTTCAGTCCTTACCTTGCTTCTCTCTCTTGGGTATGTATGCTTAAGTTCCTGTAATGTACCACTTTGAGACTGGAAACTGAAACACATCTCACCAACTCTTATATATGGATTATCTTTCAGCCATCATCTTCAAGGTGATTTATCATGCTCCACATGACACTGAGGCATGCATGAAATAAAAGGTCTGAGAGTTATTCACTGGTCCATGACCTTATTTAATAATGTCTGAGTTCAGAAAACCAGAAGAAAGGAATGATTATAAAATGTGCCAATGACCTACATTTGGTGATTTACAGGAACCATTGGTGGGCATGGCTTTGTGGAAAAATAAATGAAAATTTTTCTAAGCTAATCAGGTTTTTTGCTTAGGATTCATATGCCATTTATTCTACTTTAATTGGTTTATCATTTCATCAGTCTTCACTGACAACCACTCACATAATAAATTAAACAATCTGGAAAACGTTAAATATATTCTTTTACTGTCATGCATTCCAGTATCAAGCCTAACTGGTCTATTATGGTTATTAACTAAATAAAATCTTTGTTTTATAGATTTTATATCTCTGTATATATTTTCATTTTTTAGATCTCATTACATCTAATTGCCATACAAAATTATATCCATAAACACTAAGCGAGACATAGGCATAGAGTGGAGGACAATATTAAAATGCATCTTAAAGAGGGTGGGAAGGTTTGGACAGGATTCTATTGGCTGAGGATAGTATACTGTAACAGGCTGCTGTGAATATAGTAATGAACCTTTGGGTTCCTAAAAACTTTGGGAATTTCTTGATCAGCAAGAACTGCTTCATGGAACTCATTCTCCATTGTTTCTGGTGATATTCAAAATTCTGTCATGTTATTACCACATTTTTGGCTTACTTTCCTCAGGGAAAGAAAGTTGGCTTATGAAAGACCATGCTGTCTATATGAGTGTCCCCTTTCAACTTTTAAACCAACTGTGTGATTTTCATGGAACCTTTGTGAATGTTTTGCCATTTGAATCTCATACATTTTAATTTCTTAAATTGTTAATATCATAGCAAACAAACTTGAGATGGGAGTGGCACTAACATCACTTAATATTGGGTTATGAAATAATGTATGAGAAACATCAGTGACAGTAACATACACACCATGTACTGTGAGCATACAAGTAACACTGAGCCAGTTTGCTCAGTAATTGTCAGTAACAGCAAGTATAAAGATGCCATTATAAAATTGAGGCTCTATGCTACAAGTCGGAAGGTCGCAGGTTCAAGTCCCGATGAGGTCATTGGATTTTTTTCAATTGATCTAATCCTTCCAGCCGCACTATGGCCCTGGGGTCGACTCAGCCTCTGACAGAAAAAAGTACCAGGAATTAATCCAATAATTTCCCTGGGGAGTAAAGCGCAGCCGGCGCATAAGGCTGACCTTACCACCATCTTTGAGCCAATTGTCTAGATATTGTGGGACCCTCAATGTCTCACAACCCTATGGACCTCATGGTCTGTTACAGGGATAGCTTTACTTTTTACTTTTACATTATAAAATTGGACACTAAATTACACAGGCATTGACAGGTAATCTGCAACATAGTACACCTATGTTCCACATTATTTACTAATTTCATTTATTGCCTACATAAATAAATTATTTTTTGGCTTATCAGTTTTATGCTGAACTATGACAGAAATGCGTAGTACCATAGTGCAACAGCCAAATCCATTCCTGATGAAGGTAACCATATACAAGTATTTCTGCAAACATTTTAGTCCTGTGGCATCACTATCAAGTAAATCTTCAGGAAGTTGTGTTTTCAAAAATTGGAAATGATGTGAATATTAGACTTCAAACAATTTAACTCAATTTATTTTCATTTTCTTCCCCTGATGTTGCACTGTCATGATAGAAGGAAGGCTAAAAGTTGCTAAAATAAGGGCATATCTGTTATTGAGAGGTTAATGACTTTTCTATTTAATTCTCTTACTTCAGGTTATATAACAACTTTTTGTACAATTAGTATTTTTTTTTAATTACTAAGATTAATTTGAATTTCATGCAAAGTAGGGGTTACAGTAGACTGATAAAACCCAAAAGCAAATCAACCTGAAAACTTTTGGCACAGACCCTCAATACAAAATCCCATCTTTGTTAAATAATTTTGGAGATGAAACATTGTGGTGGACAGACAGACACAACCTTCATATTATGCATTAATTTTGTGCACTTTATGCAAAGGAAACACAAACACTGGGATCCACACATTAATGTGTTTATACCTTAGATAACACTTTTGTGTTGTTTATAATTCTGTCATTACAGTACCATCAGAAATCACTGCTGTTATCATAATCACACAGATACGTAAACAGTGTAACTATGTTTCTTTTGGTGTGCTATTTACTGAGGTTTTCATTATCCCTACGATACAGTGTTGGAATATTTGTATTTTATTTAGTACTTAATAATACCTAACGGAAGTAATATTTTAAGTGTGTTCTGTGCTAGACTTTGTACTCTTCTCCAAGAATAAGGAGGATGAGGTGGGCAGGGCATATAGCACGAATGGGGGAGGAGGAATGCATATAGGATACTGGTGGGAAAGCCAGAACAAAAGAGACAAATAATAAGAACAAGACGTAGGTGGGTGGACAATATTAAAATGGATCTTAGAGAGAGAGAATGAGATGGTATGGATTGGATTGATATGGCTCAGGATTGGGACTGGTGGAGGGCTCTTGTGAACACGGTGGTGAAACTTCAGATTCCATAAAATGCCAGGAAACGCCTTGAGTAGCTGCACAATTGGCAGCTTCTCAAGATGGGCTCAGCTTCATGAGTAAGTACATAGGTAAGTAAGTAAGTAAGTGTGTTCAATGCTAGGCTACACAAGTCAAGATGAAACATATCACCACAACATCTCTGAATACACTGTATTTAGCAATATCAGCTGCCACAGTCAATATGTATATTTCCTTAACACAAGGCATTCATAAATCACTTTAACTACAATAACTTTATAATATCAGATCTTCCAAATACAGTATTTACAATTGCATGATGTTACATGTACATGATCTGACAGAAATGTACATAAAACAACCGCTAACATCCAGTACTAGAGTGAAAAATTCATTTCTCAAATACAAATTACAAACACCATACAGTGAAAGCATCAGAGGTTGTTGATGCAAGCCTCAGCTATCTCAAAGAGGTAGCCATATTTCCCACAGCGACGTGCCAGGTCGGCAGCACTTTCACCAGTTCTGTTTCTCAAGTCTGTCTGAATATCAGGGTGAAGCAACAGCAGTTGTAGTGTGTCTTTAGCATAGCTGTTTGATGCTGCTAGGTGCAAGGGTGTCTGCCCTAAGAAAAATAATCAGTGTAAAGAAAATAATAAATTGAAAAACCGTATAAACCTAACATGTATATGCAAATCAGATTGATTAAGAAAGAGGAGACCATTATTTAACAAAAGAAGAAAGCACATCATATTTTATGATGCTGCATCAACAACTCAGGCTGTTTAGCATTCAGTGTTAAGGTACAGTGTACAGACTGTAAATAAAGTAGCTGGAAGAATGAATGAGGAAACTGTCATGCCCTGTTTAAAGGTACTAATCCAAATAATCACAGGGAAGACCTGAGGAAAACCATGAATGACTTCAACCAAGACAACTGTGATACAGCCAATGTATTGCCACATGATAGAGTGACTATAGATGGGGTTTGGATTGATAATTGAATTTAGTGACCACTTACAGATCGTAAGTACAAGTACCTATATCGCTATCACTAATTCACACATTCTGCAGTTCACTACAGCGTGTACTAAGTCTTCTCAGTCTGCAGTGTCCTCACCAGTCGTTGCCTGGTAATGGCTTTCAATGGCCGATGTTCCCCTTCTTCTGGGTTCCAGAACTATCCCCATGCTTCAGCTACCAGCTGCTATCAGTAATGGCTCACAAGGACTGAACTGCAGTTCTCTAGCTGCTGTTTCAGGCTTCCATTCCTTATGCCATCTCTCCCTGACCGCCAGTCCTTTACTCATATGACCGCATCCCCTATGCTGTGCAGGAACGGCACAATGGCTCATCCATTTGTGGTCAGGACCCCACCATCGCCCTTGGTCCATTTTTTCGGCTGTCAGCGGTGACCTATTGCTAGATGCCAGTCCCCATATCGGTCCTCCAGTGCTCCAATAGGCTGCACTGCGGTGTCTTCATTAGGGACTTCATAATGGTCTGCTACCGCCTCTACTCCTTCCTGATTCAACTCTGACTCTTTGGCCTTCAATTCTTATAAGTCAGGCTTAATTTCAGTTTCCCTTGGTTCCTGACCAGTCTCTATCCAGGGCTTTGTGTTTTCTAGGCTGAGGTACCTCAGGGTTTTCAAGTCTATGAGGCTGGCTTCTGTCTTGGCTTGGGAGGAATCCAACTTGGAGGCGAGAGAATATCTGGGTCATCATTTCCTCGTGGACAGCTTTTACTTCGGCCATCATCTCCTCGTGGCCAGCTCTCATCTCAGCCATCAGGCATTACATCATCTGTTCTGTCATTTGTTCCATTTCTGTAGGCTGACAATATAATTATCTACTGCTGTCTTCAGTTCAACAATTCAATCCAATCCAACTACTGACATTAGTTGTCACGTGATGGAATTACTATAAACGGGGTTTGGATTGGTAATCAGATTTACTGGACACTTTAACACACAACCTGTGACTATACTCTACAAATCACTATCACACAAAGACTAGTTCTCAGTCACGGTCTTCACTGCACTACTTGGTAGTGGCTTTCAACAGCGATGTTCCCCCTTCTCTGGGTTCTTAAAACTGTCCCTGGCCTCAGCTATTGCAGCTATCAGCTGACTGCCTCTAGACTGCTTAGCCTGCCAACTCATATTCGTTATTTAGCCCCAACATAGACCATGTACAAAACGCCATCTTCCGTTATTGCATTCATACTGCTGGGGTGACCATGTGATCGCTACGAGACACTGCCTAGCAAATGTCTGCTTGTTCAATAGCACAATCACATCATTTTGTATGCTTCTCTGGCTGTTTTGCCTAACCTCAAACAAAATTTTATGTTGGCTCTCTGTTCAACCACCATTTCCCGACAAGTGTCAGAACAGTACTGTCACATTCAAGGGCATAACACATGATGCACTTTTTTGAAATTATAGACAGCCACAACTGACACTTCAAGAATCTTAACGCCACAATTCGGTCAACAGATGGCAGTGCTGTGCAAAATTGAAAAAAATGAGTCCTAACAGATCCTGGACACACCGTGTATAATTTCTGCAGTAAAATACTCTAAGAATTGATCGTTGTCCAAGTGTTGAACAGGCAAGCAGGACACAAGATGATACCTATTTGGATCAAAAGGTATCATGTCACCTTCCTTCACAGGATACTAACACCATGGAACAGAGTCCTCCTTGAGAAGTTAACACTTAGTCAGTGAGTCAAGAAATTAGCTTCAGTTTATGGAACCCAAACATTCATTACCATGTTTACCACAGCCAGTGTCACCTGTCTCTATTCTAAGCCAGATGGTTCTAGTTAACATCCTCCCATCCTACATCTCTTAAGATCCATTTTAACATTATTAACCCATCTATGCCTGGGCCTTCCATGTGGTCTCACAAACACTTTTATAAATTTCTCTTCCCTCATATGCATGCTACATTCCCTACCCATTTCATCCTCCTTGATTTGGTCATCCTAATGATATCTGTTTGGTGAGAAGTACAAATTATGAAGCTTCTCATTACATCTTCCCTCTTTCATTCATTCACCCATCAATGGCTCTACAGCCCTTTGTTGGGCCCTGAGTTTTGTAATCTTTTTCATATAGACAGTAGGACTCCTTTGACAGGGGATCAGCCCATCGCAAGGCTGCTACTTACACATGGTACAACACAAACACAAAATAAACACACACACAGACATCCATGCCTTGAGTGGGAGTCAAACCCATGATCCCAGCATTTAAACGAGCAAAGACAGTTCATGCCTTAGACCATGTGGCCACTGTGATCAGCACATCTTCCTTCTTAGGTCTGAATATTTTCATCAGTACCCTGTTCTCAGACACTGTCACTGAGATGCTTGCATCATTCTATGTTATGCACAGTTCAAGATGCACGTGAAAAGGTAGCATTTAAATATAGCTTGAGATTCTTCAAAACCTGAATTACTTGCCTCCTCTACTTGCAGCATTAGGATCTGCCCCATGTTCCAGAAGCTTTGCAACACAGTGAGCATTGTTCCATTTGCTGGCAGAGTGCAGGGGCTGCCATCCATCCTCCGTCTCTGCTGATATATTCGCTCCATGTCTGAGTAATAACTGCATGACACAGGTTTCCTCACAAC
Organism: Cryptotermes secundus; assembly: GCF_002891405.2. Taxonomy (NCBI): domain Eukaryota; kingdom Metazoa; phylum Arthropoda; class Insecta; order Blattodea; family Kalotermitidae; genus Cryptotermes; species Cryptotermes secundus. Next base: position 569,074 of record NW_019731580.1, on the reverse strand, counting down.
ATATAGCTCTTTCTCCGGCCTCAGCATGAAATCATGCCTGGCGTTGGCATGATTTCATACCATGCATGCAGGATTGGTTTTTTTAATACTACTGACATATCTAGGATAATATTTAAACTTCAAGAACAATGAAACAAAAAGTTAAGGAATTAGTTTTGTGTGACATTTTAATTTATTTTACCAAGGCGTAGGGTGGACAATATTAAAATGGATCTTAGAGAGACAGGATTGGATGGATCTGGCTCAGGACAGGGACCAATGGAGGGCTCTTGTGAACATGGTGATGAACCTTCAGGTTCCATAAAATGCTGAGAAATTCTTGAGTAGCTGTAGATCTGGCTTCTCTTCAAGAAGGGCTCAGCTCCATAAGTAAATAAGGATTTGAGTTTATTGTCCACTGTTTCATTTACACTGATTGAAAAATGTATTATATTTTGAAATGGTCTGCCAACAATTGGTGAGATTTGAATGTCATTGTTCCAAGGAAGGGTCAGAATAAACACTAATGTAAATTTCACTCACTGAAGGGGTCATAGTCACAATAATTTCACTATGACAATATGAGAAAATATTCTAATCTGTATCTTGAGTACTTTACACAGTAAGCTTATTAGAAAATGCAATATTCTTGTAACATACATTATCAGATTTGTAAAACTTGTTACTAGCCTATGCAGCAATATCCTACCTATGTTCCAGCATGCCTTGTTATATCAAACAAGACACAATGCAGTATAATTCATACAGGCAGTGTATGATTTTTGCTTCAGTAGGTTATATAACGGCACTTTCAGTATCAAGACCATACAACATAGGGTGATAGGATACCTGGTGAATGATGAATTGCAAAGGATTTGGAAGTAAACAGCTGTGGCCTAATTAAGGTACTATCCCAGCATTTGCCTGGAGGAGGAACTGAGAAAAACCACAAAAAACCTCAATCAGGATAGCTGGTGTCCTGGCCAAGATTCAAACCAGGAACCTACTGAATACAAGTTCAGAGTGTTGCCTCTAGACCTACCTGCTCGGTTATCAGTAACTAATTTCTACAGTTAGAGAAACTAACTACTGAACATGACATTTCACATTCCTACAACATATATTTCAATATTATCCTTCCATCTTTTCTGGTCTTTCAAGAGGTATATTTCAAACAGGTTCCTCAATAAAATCCCTTCAGAAGTCCTTTTACCCTCCAGGCTACAAGTTTAGTTCATGGTACTCTCCAAGATATCATTTCCCAAACATTAACAGGATCTCTTTGCTAATGACCGAATTTCTAAGTCATTCCAATAATAATCAAAGCATTTACTTACATCCACCACATGCTCATGATCATTGTAACAAGCTCTGTGAAGTGGAGTATAACCATCCTTATCCTTTGCATGAATTACTGCTGGATCAGCAAGGATCAATCTCTCTACCACAGATAACTTTCCATTCTCTGATGCCCATAAAATTTTTTTATCTGGAGTCTCTGTAAATAAAATAATGATAATAAGAACTAACCTGAGCATCTTCTATGTATGCTAAGTTTGACACTGCAATAGAATCAAACAAAATCGATCTTCGGTTAATTTAACAGAAATATACGAAAAACGAACTGCCAGAATGTTGGTAAATAAATGAAAATGTACTGGTCAATCTGTTACAAGAATGTGCTTCATGGGTAGGTTAGTAAGCTGACAACACACTAACATTCCAGCACATCCTAAGCCACTCAAAGTTCGCAATACAGATGACCCTAACATAACACAAGAAGCATACCGAAGGGATTCCTTTCTTCCTCAACTCCTTGAACGTCATCATCCCAACCACTAACTTGGCACGCTGGAAACCTCATCTTCGTAGGAGCCTGGACTTCTAGTTTATCTCCAAATTTATCATACTCTTCCTTCTCTTCCGCTGACATGACGAACTCCAGCTGCCTCAAATATTTGACATCTATGATTCAATCAGAAAACGTCTCAGTGCAACAACACCTCTACTAACAAGTCTATTTTGTTTGATTGTTGTCAAATTTCTCTTTGTAATGAAGTATTTATATTTCCTTTCGCAGTCGAGACCCTCGAGGCGACAAATCGAATGAAATCGAATATGTCACAGTATTTAGTTATCACACCGTTCTGGTTCCCTCATACACCTTATCATCCGCGGTAGGTCGTCAACAGTCACGGATATGTCCAGCAGTCTTTTGGCGGTAGTATACAGCGTATACAGTGATCTGTTAACATTTGTCATATATGCTTGCACTGGATTATGGTCTGTGGGCATAGTAGTCCGTGATCTCCGGAATGGAAACTGTGGTCGGGTTTTGAAGTGAGGCGTTTAAATGTGAAGTGAAAGTAGTTGGATATTTCAATTTTAAATAATGAAACTTAAAGGAGACATAATGTATGTATTCTCTGTATTAATCACTTCTTGGCCAGCGAAGATAGTTGATGTATCGTATGAAATACACGAAATGTATGATTTTGGCTTTTAAATATATCTATAAATGGAGTTTGATTTACACTTTCTGGGAAGAGGTTACGGTTGACTATTTACATTTGAAATGTACGACTGGCGCTAAAATGACGCGGTTATGATTACGAAGTACGAGAAATGAGAAATTATTATACTCATTATAACCGAACAGCAGCATCTGCTGCACCAAAGTAACATGGGATGTGTGCATTATTTGATTTGAGACGTTATTCTACTGTGCTCATCATAATATTGGCACACACTTCAATGTTCCGTCAATATTTACATTGGAGACAGCAGCGGGAATTGAACCTGGAATAATTTAATCATTAAGCCAGTTCAATAACCACTAGACGGTCTCTCAGTACGACATCCTATCAACTGAAGACTGAACGAGAACCAGCACTTAAAACTCAGCCTCTAACAGGAATGAATTAAATAATTTTCCTGGGGAGTAAAGTGCGGCCGGCGCGTAAGGCTGACAACTTACCGCCGTCTTCGAGCCGATTGTCTAGATAATGTGGGAACCTCAAGGTCTCACAACCGTATGGGCCTTCACGGCCTGTTACAGGGATAGCTTTACTTTTTTTTTTACTTGTCCCCATTCTTATGCTATGAGCCAGGTATCTGTCACCTCATGGATTTCATTTATAAATAACAATTGAAAAAAGAAGAAAATATACCTAGAAATTAAAATTACGTTTAAAAAATGTTTCTCTACCGTAAATAATATATAACAACCCATTAAATATCCTTAAACAAATTTTCAGCTTATTCATCTCGGAAATAATCTTGGAAATGCCTGTTACAATTAACACTTCGCGGACCGGTGATTTAAATATTTAAATCACCCTGGGACCGGCGTTTTTAAACCTACTACCTAACTTGTGCACTGTTCATTTTAAAAATTAATAAAAATCTCCTAATTAATTTTTTGAACTAAAATTTTTGGAGAACACTTCCCCAATCCTCCTAGAAGTGCTTGAGAGTGTGATATTTCTGGAAACGTTCCCCTTTGTGAAGTGGCATTACACAGAACTTGCACATGTAGACAGTCATACTCCTTTTGTTGTGTACTATGCAAACACTGCATCACCTAGAAAGCTGCTTCCCCTTGGCATGTTCACTCTTCACAATTTTCATGAGGGTATGTTTCCGCATATCACCTGAGAGTCTCCCAGGGGGGTCAAAATGAGGCCTGCGTGGGGTGGGAGTAGGTGGCCCTGGTCGTATTAAGACTGTGTCTGCTGCCACCGTGTGGTCTGTAGCCCAGGCTTTTGCCACATTCAGCAGAAATGCCTTGTATTTCAATTTTGAATGAGGGTTTAGATTTTCGAAAACCAAAAATTAATTGAAGATGGCACAATTTATAAGCCACAAGGCAACTTTCTTTGTCCACCTTATTATTTTCCTAGGAAGAGAATAATAGGCCAAGTATTGATCAGCTCTATCAACTCCCTTCATGAACATATTATACTCAGAAATACAGATAGGCTTCTTTACTTGTCCATGTCTCCTTTGAACATCAACCATGCTCGAATTGTAAATTGTGGAAGTCATATTCACAACACAAGCATCCCTATCTCCAAAAAACAGTTCAGCTACTTCAGACACTTGCATAGGGTTTGATGGCATTTGTCTCACCCCTGGATCACCAGTAAACTTTCCCAAAGTGGGTGTTTTGTCCACTTTACCCCATGTGGCTGTCCCCGTAATGCTAGCACTCGCACTTTCATCGGAGCTCTCACTGTCAGTTTCACTTTCTCTTCTGGTCGCAATATTTTGGGGGCTCCTGTCACTGCCACTGACACTGCCCTCGCTATCAGAAGACGCAGTTGGCAAGTCAGATAACTCATCGGAGATCAAATCACAGATTTCTTCTTCTCCGAGACCTCGCGCAGCCTTCAGCTGCTTTCGTCTCTGAGCCATGTTGACACTGAGAATATCTTGCCTCACACGTAGAAGCTTCGACTTGAACAAAGGGACTTTTCTTTAGAGTGAGAGGGGAATAGAGAGTGGTCACGTTGCTGACTCGGAAAACAAACATTCCGAAGGTCAACTACGCAGTACTTTTACAGACACGTGGCCACCAAAGCGAGGAATAGTGTGTTGCAACATAACATGTCCTAAAAGCCTAAATCTAGGCGACCGGTCTGCCACTTTTAAAACCCAAACGCCTAGGCCTAGGCGTCCGGTCCGCCAAGTGTTAAGTCTGTTGGGGATAGTTCCTATAGTTAGTGAATGATTACATGATGCATAGGTTTACTAACCAAGACTCAGCAAGTTGTTATTGTTTTACTTGTCAAACCTTTTTTACATCAAGGTGAATTTTATATTCATCAAAGTTACTGAGTATTATCATTTATTTCCTTACTAACTGTTCTGCATGTTTGATTTTAATTGTTTTTTAATTCGCTTAGTGTGGGGTGGAGTCCAATTGGGTCCACTCAGCACAACGGCCACTGATTGGCCTATTGTAGCCTGCCCCGGGTGATTATGATGATGGAGAATTTGATGAAATGAAGATTGGCAGGGTAAACCAAAGTACTCAGAGAAAACCTGCCTCAGCGCCACTTTGTTCACCACAAATCCCACTTGACCAGTCCCCGGGATCAAACCCGGGCCGCCGCAGTGGAAAGCCAGCGACTAACCGCTTGAGCTATGGCGCGGCCTTTGCATGTTTGATGATATTGAAAGAAAGTGTTGTTCCAAATGTAGATGCAATAATGTGCTTTTATTTTCCTTTTATTTCAGTTATAATAAAGCATTGTGGGTTATAATATCTGGCACAAACACAAATGCATCTGCAGATGTTGTTTCTCATGAGCTGAAACGAGCTCAAAATCAACTTCAGAATGGGTTGAATCATTTCAAAGACCCCAGTAAAGAATCTGAGGCTGAATTCAAGAGCCAGGTGTCTGATTCAGTTTTCAAATTTACTATGAGGCTAAAAAGATTCTTGGTAAGTTGTATGGCATGATTTCGGTTATATGTCACAGAGCTCTTGTCAGTGTTGATGTCATAGAGATCTCTGAAACTTTGGTTTTTAACTCAACATCAACATGGCTGATTGCCTGAGAACATTTTAGCACATATATTCACCATGAAAGCTCCAAATCTGACATAATAAGACCATCAGCAAACATCTGTGTGGGTCTGTGTAAATGTGATATATATATATAAAATAGCAGTTTGGTTGAAATACAGATATGTATGGTGTCTTTATTCCGTACAATGTATTTCCTTCTATAGTGCAACTTGTTATTGTCCCCTTTCCTTCTCAGAACGTGTTTTGGCCTTACACAACCATCATCAGGTGTCTCTAATTTGCTAAAACTGTTGCACTGTATGGCATGCCTAGCTTCTCATATCACGTTTGAATTTGATATCTCTTAACTTAAAATAAATGGGCTTTAATTAAAATCAATAAAAAATACTTAAAATTTAGTTAAAATTTCAATATTTTGCTTGGGATCGTTCTCCATTCATTCAAACGTCATTGTTTCAGGTCTCCTTATTTGGATTTAGTTGCACAGTGGCATGGGCGTTTGTGTGTTATTGTGTAGATTCCGAAGTATGTTGGTGTAGTTATCATTTGGTGATTTCCATATATGGCTGAAACATGTGAGAGGGAAAGGGGACAATGATAAGTTGAATTGTATTTGGAAATATATTGTATGAAATAAATGATTTATTAATGCAGCAGAATTCTTGAATACATTAATACGGTGTCATGATGAAACATAAATTGGAGTTAATGACAAGACGCTGTATGTAATCCCTGAAGAATTATATAGAGGCATTGGCTGTGAGGAATGTACAATGTGCGTAAAACATTCTTCATTAAAAATTAAAATATGGAAGACCATGATCATTTTCTGTGAAGATCAGTCTCAAGTACATCAGTATATCAGGTGAGAATCAAAGCATATTGGCTCAAGCAGTGATGCTTCTGATATTTGTTTGATGGATGCTCAGTTTGAATCTCAGCCAACGCTCACCATCCTGACTGAGGTTTCTGTAGTCTTCCTCAGTCCTTTCAGGCAAGTGCCAAGATTGTACTAAAATTAGGCTATGGCTCCTAACTTCCCAGTTCTTTTCAGTTTATTATTCACTGCCACCCAAACATTTGACCCTGTGCGTAGTTACTGACAGCAATGCTAAATAAACTGCAGATAAATAAATATACAGACAATTAAGGTTGATATTGCTGCAAAACACATATCATGTTCTTCCTTATGGCAGAAGTGTTCTGTCTGCAAGAATGAAGGGGTTACATACTTCCTGCTGAAATTAACTTACAAAAGCACAGTGTATGCATTTAAATTAATTGCTTTGAGAGCATCTGGATGTCGTTGATGTTTAGGCAATAAAACAGAAATTATCCTTTCATTTGTTATCTGTGCATTTTTGCAACAGAAACCATATCATCTTGTATTTATATTTTTCTATCTGCCTTCCAGGGACTTGATATAAATCAGGCATGGGACTTCATGTGTAACTACCTACTGTATGAGTTCCGTGGTGCTGAAGAAGGACTGCAGGAATTTATTGGAAGTGAAACAAGAACAACAGTGTTGTTGTCAGATATATGGTTGTTCTACTGGAGTGAACGCTTGTTCCTTCTCAAGTGTATAAATGTTCTCTTAACGTTTCACAGTGACAAAGGCCATCCTTATCAGGTAGGTTTCCATGTACTATAAGTTCTGTACAGTCTCAGCATAGAAGTGTTGTTACTGCTGAACACATAAGGATTAAACAATACACAACTGTAATTTTACCTTTTTTGTGTGGGTATGGGCATGGACTGCCTCTGTGGTCTAATGGTCAGAGTTCCTGGCTACAGATCAAGAGGTCTGGGGTTCGATTCCTGGCGCTACCAGATTTTCTGAGAAGTAGTGGGTCTGGAATTGGGTCCACTCAGCCTCGTGAGGATAATTGAGGAGCTACTTGAATGGAAAAGTAGTGGCTCCGGTCTAGAAAACTTATATTAACGGCCGTGGGGATCCGTTGCGCTGACCACGTGACACCCTCTGTCTGCTAAAGTTGGAACAATGCTGACATGCGGCGGTCGCTCGGTCGGTATAGTTTGCTTGCGGACTACAGGCCACGGAGTATATGGGTATGTTACTTGTTTTCTCTCTCTGATGGTAGAACATTTGAAAGAAGAGTGCTGAGGAAAATATTTTGACATAAAGAGATGAAGAAATAGAAGGATAAAATAAAATTGCATGATGAAGAGCTTTATACCTTGCACCATTTACAAAATATTATTAGGATAAAAGATGTAAGATTTGAGGTTTCCACAGTGGTGACTATGAAGAATGCCGTCTTCTTGGATGTGGCATCACGTAGATCTTACACAGCATGTCCAGGTTCTGTTAGGACTGTGTTCATTAAAAATATAAGACATGAATTATTTTCAAAATTTCACTCTTTTTATTCAAAATAGTCTCTTTTTGAATCAATACATAGCTGGAATTGATTGAAAAGTTTTCAAAACCAGTCACTTTACTCCTTTTGTGGAATTGCATTTAAAACTGCGGTACATTCCCTTTGGATGTCCTGGATGGTGTTGTGACGGTCTACTTTCATCGACAAACTTAACTTTAGGGAACAACCAGAAATGTACTGGAGCCAAATCTGGCGAATATGGAGGATGATCAAGGACTGTGATCCCTTTTGTGGCAAAAAAATCGCGCACGATCGTCAATTTATGGGGTGGGGCATTGTCGTGGAGGAGCGACCAGGAACCTTGCTCTCGATATTCAGGTCGAATTCGAAGAATTCTCACCCACAAACAATTGAGGACTCCGAGATAATAACCAGAATTTGCTGTTTGACCTTCTGGCAGAAATTCCTTGTGAATGATTCCTTTGGAATCAAAGAAAGCGGTTAGCAGTGTCTTTACTCGACTCTTTTGCATGCGCACTTTCTTTGGTTTTAGCTTCTTTGGGCTCAGCCACACTGCACTCTGCCACTTTGTGAGAGGCTCATATTGAAAACACCATGTTCGTCGCCAGTAACAGTCAATTTTGTAAATTTTGTATCACTTTGGGCAGACCGTAACATGACTTTACAGTGTTCCACTCTGTAATGTTTTTCATTGCTTGACAGTGCATGCGGTACAAACCACTCACAGACCTTCCGTTTGCCCAAATCCTCGGTCAAAATTTGATGCACAGTGCTTTTTGGTATTCTCGAAAGCTCCTTAATGAGTCTTGCAGAAATACATCTGTATGATGCAAGCATTTTGGTCACTTTTTTCACATTTTATTCAGTGCAACTTTCTCTCAGCTTTGATGCACATGGAGCATCTTCAGTGCCCTCCCTGCTATCACAGAATACAGCATACCATCGAAAAATGTTCAAGCAACTCAAACAATCACTACCGTACATACTTTTCATCATTTTGTATGCTTCTCTGGCTGTTTTGCCTAACTTCAAACAAAATTTGATGTTGGCTCTCTTTTCAACCACCATTTTCTGACGAGCGTCAAAACAGTACTGTTACATTCAAGGTCAGAACACATGATGCAGTGATGCTTGAGCTTTAAGATTATAGACAGCCACAGCTGAAACATCAAGAATCTTAATGCCACAACTCGCCAACAGATGGAATTGCAGGGCAAAATTTAAAAAAAAATGAGTCCTAATGGATCCTGGACACACCATGTATGTGAACCGACATTTCAGAGGAACGTATCACCTCCATTTTCAAGATAGAAAAGACCGCAAGTGAGGAACCAGCATGAGCAGGTGGCTGCAGACGTCGGTTCACACAAACACGATCTATGTCGTGCCACAGTCCAGAAGACAGCATTCTTAATAAAATGTAGTTGAATGAGATTAAAAGGACATATTCCAGCTGTTCCAGACAGAAATTGTAGAGAAAAATAAAACACATTTTACAGCCATATGCGTTTTCTGTAAGTGTTAAGGCTTTCAAGGCAAAGGAAAGAAGTAGGTGTTATGCATACATTTCTGAATATCTGTATTCCTTAATCACCATGGTCTGCTGCTTACACCAGGAAATTTGGCAATGAGCATATATATATAATTTATTATTGTAACGTGTTTTGCTACTGAAGACTCCATTCAGATTGTTAATTGGTTTATTTAACAACCTACAGATTGTAACTACAAATACTTATAACACATTTGCGGGTTTATACAATTTATAAACCCCACACACTAATCTGTTCACTCTATCTTCACTAGTCTTCACTTATTCACAGTACAATACGAAGCTATACCAGGGTCACTGTATTTCACACTCCCAGTACCTTCTCAGTTATCACAACAAATCTTCTAACCATGCGTTTGGGTCTTCTTCCCGTGACTACTGCTATATTTCAACTGTCTTCAGCGGCTGCTACATTTTAACTGTCTTTGGTGGCTGCTACATTTTAAGTAACTCTTTAGGCAATGTGGTTCTCTTATAAACCCTCAGCCAGACAACGGGAAAACGCCTCGCTTCCTTGTTGCCTAGTTGCCGTGTTTACAGGTGTTGCTGGGCAATGCTGTCGGGAGTTGTTTACTGCTGCTGCATAGCAACCGCGGCATCCCCCGCTACATCACTGTATTGACTGGCCTGTTACCATAGTAGTGACAGAGCCCGATGTTGTTACGTCACAGCTGGCGGTGGAGGGGATGTCCTCCATAGCGCAGTATGTCACACTGCTCCCTTCTTAAGGCTGTTCGTCCCGAATAACCTAATGGTACATCCCCATTCCTTTTTCTTCCTGTTGCTGTGCTTGCTGTGTCTCCTGTTGTTTCTTCTATTCCTGTTGCAGCAACTATTATCTGGTCATTACATCCGCTCCCCTCTTAAGACCAGCTCATCTCGAGCGGTTTCCTGCTAACTTGTCAGGAGATCCAATTGTATCACATTCATCCATCACTCATTCACTCTGGGGAGGCCGGTGTTTCTGTGTTACCGGTGCCTCCACCATGTGCTATTCCATTTTTTTCCGTTTCGGAGGGGGTCGACCCCTCCACAAGTTCCAATCCTTGTGTCGTTGTAGGCTGACAGAAAATCTGGCTAGTTGCTTGGCAATCTCCAGTTTTGCAGCTTTCACGAAATTCGTGTCAAAATTTCCCTTGCTTTTCACTTGTACCCTCTTCAGGTCTGGTTTCTTCACATATCACTGCTGTCCGCCGCCTAGGTCCTTCGCTTCATTTCTGTGTTGTAGTTGCTGTATCAGGCCTCAGTCCCTTATGCCAATGTTGCATTCCGGCCTTTCCACAGTCTCTTCCCAAACATCCATTTCTTGGTGTTTTTCCATGCGACCTTATTCTTGTTTTGTCCCATATGCTTGTGTCCTGCACAGCGTGTAATCTTTCTTGTGGCTGCGGTTACTTCTTTCCCCGGTCCACAATTTCTTTGGGTCCAAGTTTTCCTGAAGATTTTGGGTCAGTTCCTTTGGCTCTCCACGTCGTCTTGCAGCTTGCTTCTTGCCCCTATGCCTCCTCTTCCATCCTTTGACCGGTTTCACTACGGCATCTTCGTTGGGGACTTCTCGTTGTTGGGCCACCTCAGGTTTCCTGTCCACTGAGGTCGGCTCGGCTCTTTTTCTTCTAGACGTGCCTCCATCTCTTGGCAGGCCATCCTCTCTTTTCTGGTATCCAATGTTTCTTCCTCAGGTTCTACGACCAGTATCACAATGGGGACCTCTTCTTGTTGTGCTGCTGCAGGTTTCGTGTTCACTGAGGCCGGCTTTTCTTCTTCTAGACACACCTTCATCACTTCTCGGCAGGCCATCATCTCTTCCTCTATTTCGGGATTAAATGCGGACACCATTTCCATGCGGCTGGCGCCCATTTTTTCTCGCATGGCGGCCGCCCTTGCTTGGGTTGCTCTCGTCTCCGTGGCAGTCTTTTCTCGCCAGGCAGCCATCTCTTCTTGCCAGCCTTTTCTATCAGTGTCTGCCTGTTCTTGCCAGGCTTTTCTATTGATGTCTAATTTTGCCATGAAATTTTCTTTGTATTTCCTCCTATTGGCCTCCTCCTTTTCTTGGTTGGCTCTTATCTCCTTCAGAAGTTCCAACATCTGTGAGTTCATTTTGTAGCAATATTACTGGTCGATGCACTTGTAAATTCGATTATTCGTCGAGGCGTGTTCAAGTTCGTAAACCAATTCTGACACCAAGTTGTCACGTGTTGGCAGTATAACGCAACATTATTATTATTTGTGCACTGCCACAGATACCCATATCATCTTTAAAGTCTTTGACCTGTTTCATAATTATGCCATTTGTTATTGTTTTTGCTCTTTTCATATACTTCTTTCTCATAGTGTACAATATTGTATTTGTAAAATAATCTTGTTTTTTTTTAATAAATGTCACATTTCAGTGAATTTCCATATATACAAATTTATACTCCAAATTTGTATTTATGGTGCAGTGTAATGGTTAGTACACCAGGTTCGCATTGTTCTGTTGTTGGATCTTGACTGAGCTATATTGTGGTTTTCCAAGTTTCTCAGAACATGTACTTTTCATTTCATTTCATTTATTCACCTTCCATAAATCCTGTTGAGAGTACGTTCTCATGAGGATGTGGAGATCGTCCTAGTTACAGTCACAACTAAGGATTACAGTTGTCATCCAGTAGCATACACATTTGTATAAAATACTGATAAACATATGCAATGTAATAAATAAGTTAATTTTAGTATTAAAAGTAATGGCAAACCTTATACAATTTGTACAGTTTTATACAAGTCTATTAATTAAAAATTCAATAGTTAAAACATAATGCCATTAATGAGTTTTGTATAACATACATTAATTATATAATAAATTGAAATAAAGACTAGTATACAGTAATATAAAGACTGTATATATCTAAAATAAGCATCTAAAAACCAGAACGCAGACTGACAATCTTGTCTTCTTTTAAATTATAAAGCAAGACAACTACTCGCATCTTAAAAAGATTTATGACTAAAATATTCCTGTAAAGAATAAAAAGAATGTAAATATAAAAATTGTTTTAATTGTACCTCAAAACTCTTAATGTCACTCAATATATCCATAATATGTTGTGGTAGGTTATTATAGACCTTTGTTCCTAAACAGTAAACTCCCTTTTCATATTTACTCAAATTTACAAGAGTTCTCAATAAGGTATCTAATTTGTTTTTCTTTTCACTATCAAGAAGGTAATTTATATTAATATTCCCGCAAATAATATATTCCTGTGTTGAGGTATATAGGTTTCTAAGTATTGTGTCTAGTTTTGTTATGAATGTATCAGTGTTTCCAGTTGGAGCTCTATATATTGTAATTATACAAAGTCTGTTGGATCTCAGGTTTAACTTAACAGCACATACCTCAAAATCTTTTTCTTTACAATATTTTTTTAGGTATGTATTTACAAATTTCAAGCTTGTGTGTAGATAGATGCATACTTCTCTTTTTTCATACAAGGTTCTACAATAATTTGCTCCTAGTTTATAAGAATCTATGTTTAACTGTTGTAATTCCAAAAAATTTGTGTAATGTTCTGTAAAACATAAATATGTGTGGGGAGGCTGGGTACAGATGACTTAATAGCTCATTTGCTTTCCTCTTTAACCCTCTAATGTTCTGATGGAAAATATTAAAAAACTTGATATCATTTTCTTTTTTGGTTACTCCGTTTAAGGAAATATTTCTTTTTGGAGCACTTTTATTTACCATAAAAATCTTTCATTTGCGTACTGGTTCATTTTTTTGCTCTATGGTTGTTTTTACTGAGTCATTCATAGCTGGACACTTGTTAGCTTGTAGATTTGCATTATAATTTTCAGATTCCTTCCAGAGCAAGCAAATGGAGGTCAAATTTTTATTAGATTGAAAAATTGTCACGCAGGTTGCTGCTGCTGTTTAAGTATTTCTTCTTTTCTTCTCCTGTTCAGATGCATACCTTGTCTTGCAAAGAAGTGTCTGTTTAAATCACACTTCATTACTGTGACATGTTCATGACATTTCATGATTTTAAACAGTTTCTAATTAAAGGTATTTATCTCATTATTTACTGGTATTATATCTTGTATTATGAGTGGAGTGCTTCCTTTTTCATCTTCCTCCAATCATTCATGAATATGTTTAGGTGACAAATTGTTGAGTAAATGAATAAATCCAAAACAACTGCTGAATATTTATTTGCAGAATCTTTTTGCAAGTATACTGTGCCCAGAAGAGCAACCTTTATTTTGTGACTCGCTGATATCACAGCTGGGTAAACTGGTGAGTCTTGATTATCCAACTCCGGAGTCACATGGCACTCTGATGTCAGATCAATTCCAGAATCTGTGGGTGATGGCTGTGTTACGTGAAGAACTTGAGTTAGTACAGAACTTGCTGCTTTATGTTGATAGCTGTGAACTACAGCTTGAAAGCTTTGTAAAGCTCTTCAAGATCATTTTGGTAAGATGATTACTAGATGTCAGTGTGTTCATTCTTATGCAGCTGCGTAAATGTTATTTGTTTATATGCTTTGAAGTTATTACAGACCATTAGCACATAATTGTGAGGTCCATTTAATTTGTTATGATGCTCAACTGCCATGATTTATTCCAAATACAAATCTCTTAATAACAAATTCATCCCTTCAATGCTGCAGTAGTAAGTGCTGCAATAGCTCTTCGCAACACTGAATTATTTTCAGTGATTGTTTCCCATTTGCTACATGGGAAATTATTTATATACAAGGTGGTTCAAATATGACCGGGACTGATTTAAAAAAAAAATAATTGCCAAACACCTACTTGCACGTGTCAGTCTTCGACGTACTCCCCTCTGGAGTCAACACATTTTTTCCAACGTTCTAGAAGCATCCTGATGCCCCCCCCCAAAAAAAAGACTTGTGGTTGATGGCGTATCCACTCCCGAACAATCTGGATGATGGCATCGTCCACAAACCACATGCCTTGCAAGTCTGATTTTAGCCTTCCGAACAGGTATAAATCACTTGGGGCAAAATTGGGACTGTACGGCGGATGTGTCAGAATGTTCCATTTCAATTTCTGAAGGGTTTCCATTGTTGTTTTGGCCGTATGGGGGCGTGCATTGTTTTGAAGGCAGACTACCTGCTTTCCACCTCTCTTCCGCTTGGATCAGATCTTTTCTTTCACGTCTGTTGCCAGGAGGTCTGAGTAATAAGCTGCATTGACTGTTCTCACATCTGTCAGAAAGTCTACATGGATAACCCCCTGCCAGGCCCAGAAGAACGTTGCCATCACTTTTCCTGCTGAACGGCTCCTCCATGCTCTCTTGGGTTTGGGAGAACTGGTATGCTACCACTCACATGATGACTGCTGGGACTCGGGAATGAAGTAGTGCACCCACGTTTTATCGGTGGTCACCATAGACTTCAAAAATGCATCACCTTCATCTTCAAACTGCTGTAGGAGACAACTGGCAGCTTGCATATGCACCATTTTGTTCACGTTCGTCAAAGTGCGTGGTACCCACCGTGCATTCACCTTGCGATAGTGCAGGTGGTATTTCACGATGTCTTCTACACTACCAACACTGATGGACAGCATTGCTCCAAGTTTCTTGATAGTGATGCGCCTATTCTCACAAATAAGTGTGTCTGCACGATCAGTGTTCGGCTCGGTGATGGATGTTCGCGGCCAATGATCATGCAGTTCATTCTCCACACACTCTTTGCCCTCTCTGAAGCACTTACACCACTCAAACACACGGGTCCGTGAGAGACACTCTTCCCCATACTGTTGTTGGAGTCTGTGGTGAATTTCAGCGGACGGGACGTTTTCACCAACGAGGAATTCGATCACAATGCGTTGTTCCACGCTCCATGGTACCTTCTGTACGCTCATCCCTCTAGCACCTCCCAGACAGCACTGAACAGGTTCTAACCCTAACAGGAGGGAGAGTGGAGGTTGTGGCTACAGTCTCTCAAGGTCGCACAGCTGCTGCGCAGTGCGGCTTGTTTAAAAAAAAATCAGTCCCGGTCATATTTGAACCACCTAGTATTTAGGTTCGTAACATTGCCCCAAAAATGTATGAGAATAGATTTCTTTCAGGGTTCTTAAAAATATGTTTGTGTATAAAAGATATTTCTAGTGTTTCATGAAGGAAAATGTTTGATGTTTTACCAGTTCAGTCTAAAGTGTCTAGTGCTCTGTCCATTTTTTAATCTTAAAATGTATGTTATAGATCTTTAATATCCTGCAGGCTCAGGTCCTCATTGGTCATAGTTCTGTGAACCATGACATTAATTAGAAATTCTGCATCTTTACTTGGTCATGGATCACTGTACTACAGAGTGTATTGACCATTATTCTTTATTTGCTAGCACTTGTATTGACATTATACATGAAATGTTAGTGTAAATCAATTTACACTTCATGTGTAATGTGTCTGCCATGTTATATAGCTGTGTGTGACTGCCCATAGTGGTGAGGCTGAAAAGCTATGCTATAAAATTTATATCATGATTAATGTCGCGTTTTGCATATGTGAAATCTTTGGAAACTGTCACTGGAGGGGTTGACAAATGGTGTTTCTAGTTTATATTTCATGTGCATGGAAGAACTTGTCTTGTACAGTGACAAATATCAAGAAATCTAAATTGTGCTATCTTCTTGGATTTTTTGCCACATATTCTGGTAGAAGTCTTATCAGTGTTTTGGAGGAGCATACTGCTTCCAACTTCAGAATCAAAGAGTAAGCTGATTGAATAGAAAGAGTGTTTCCTGCTGACTTGCTCACTGTTTATTTGTTTGGTTTACTCTTCGATCCTGACAGTGCAGGCTTTGTGTTCCTCTGAAATGTTAGTGAAATCTTAGCAGCTGATAGTAGTCATCTTAGTCACAGTCTCATCAGGAAATCTGTTTCAGCAACATAACTTTGGTCAAGATCATCTGTTTGGGGTGCTGCTCAATGATAGTCATGCAGACATCATTAAGAAAATTCGCAATATGGAGGTCTTACTTGTGTTGCGTGCATTGGCAGTTCTGTAAGTTGTCTCAAGTGGTCATTATGTGTGTTAACTCTTTGGCACAGATCTGTCCTTGAAAATATACCCAGTTCATCAAGAATTTCACTGTCTTTTTAATGTAGCAGTAATCCTCTAGACTTCTATTCAGCCAGAATATATTCCTTTTAATATCTTGTGCAGTACAAGTAAAGCTGTTCTGTACTTATATTCCTCACATATTCTTAACCTTGGCACTAGATGAAGGTGAGTGGTCAGTTCTGTATCCTGCCTGCTTAACCCACAGAGACAGAGTCTCCAGTATCCATTGAATAGGAGGCTGGGTGAGTCCAACAGATGTTCTGGATGTAATGGTGAAGAGACAGATTTCCCGTCTTTGTTCAAAATGGAACCCCAGTCATTGTATTGACTGAGCTATCCTGACCCCTAGGTTCCATGCAATGTAGGTCTCCCATTCTCCTCTACTTTATGTGATCACTTGCTCCTACAGTTCATCTCGGTAGTCTCATTTCCCTGGGAGCTGGGATAGCTCAGTATAGTGATGGACTCACAGGCTGGATGCCTGGGATTCAATTCCCAGCAGGGGCAAGCAGTTTTTCTCTATTCCACAGTGTCCAGACTGGCTCTGGAGCCCTCTCAGTATACTAGCCAGTGGTACCGGGGGCTCTTTCCCTGGGCATAAAGCACCTGGAGCACAAAGCTGACAACTCATCTCCATCTAATGCCAAAGTCAAGGATGGTGGAGCTATACCTTCTCTCCCTCATTCGTCTTTATGACATAGTGCTCAATTAAGCACAGGGACAGCTTTACCTTTTCATCTTTGCTCTCATTTTCCAAGCCCCCAGTCTTCTGAGTGCTGTGGTGTAAAGTGGCAGGAGCATGAACCTGACTACTCATTGCCATAATGCCCTCCATACACCATCATGGCATGGTGGAATATCAATACCATTTATCTTGATTTTATTATTCACTATGTGTGTGTGTGTGTGTGTGTGTGTGTGTTTTTCAGTTTGTTTAGTTCAATAATGGGGCACGCAGTAGCATAGTTGGTTGAGGCACTGTGCTACAAGCCGGAAGGTTGTGGGTTTAAGTCCTGATGAGGTCATTGGATTTTTTCAATTGACCTAATCCTTTCAGCTGCACTATGGCCCTGAGGCCGACTCAACCTCTAGCAGAAATGAGTACCAGGAATATTCTTGGGGGTAAAGGGTGGCCGGTGCATAGGGTTGACAGCCTTGCCACCATCTATGAGCCAAATGTCTAGAAAATGTGGGAACCTCAACATCTCACAACCATATGGACCTCCACGGCCTGTTACAGGGATACCTTTGTTTTTTACTTTTTTTAGTTTATTAATGATTGTTGGTGGAATGCAGTGAGTCATTTGAGTGTAACATGTGGCATTGAAGTTGACACTACATTCAATGGAACAGAATATATAGAATTGACTGTGTACATGTGAAATCTCTGTACTTTTCTCTATTGGTTCTTAGAGGAACAAGTGGCAAAATGTGGGATGAAAGTCAGTATGTGAAACTGGAGGAGGTTATACTGCTCCTGGGGGCCCAACCAGAGCATGGCCCAATCAACATGGCTTGGATGCTTGTCAATTTCTCTGGTCCAAATGGTGAAGAGGTTTTCGATAACTTTCGGCGGTTTGGAGAGCTTGCTCTCAAAGCAGAATGCTTTGTATTCCTAGAACAGATTCTAAGACACAAAATGTTTAAGGTCAGTCTCATATGGTATGATATATTGACTGTCTGATTGATTCTTACATTAACTCTTTTAAGATCAAACTAGAAGTCTTTTCTGACCTCATACATGTAATATTTATAATCAATTTTTAATAAAGTAAGGCACCAGTCATCAGCTCCACAGACAAGTTCTTTAATTTTTGATCTCAGTCTTCCTTCATACTTCCATACATACATATTCCATTTTCTTTGGGTGCATGGTTCAAATCTTAGTTAGGGCGCTGGCTATCCTACTTGAGCTTTTATGGGATTTTTCTCAGTCCCTCTGTGCACATTTCATGACTGCTTCCTTCCACATTCTTTCCATTTCATTATTCAGTGTTATCCATTCATTCAGCATTATATAGTCTGGAGTTAGTTACAGCATTATTATGTAAACTACAAATAAATAAAACATTTATTCATAACCATTATATTTTTATATGCAAACTAACTGTACACGGCATGACATACACCATTCTAGCAGATCTTAAACGTTAAAATAAATATCAGTGCATTTTATTTATTTATTTATCTATTTATTCATGTGTGTCATTTCACTTGATGCATTCATTTAAGTGACACAGCAATTGGGTTACCTTGTTACAGCATCTCGTTCAAAAATGCTTAAAATTTATATTAAATCTTTTACGTACTGTATTAAGTTAGTGAATGGTTACAGATGTGTTTAATGTTGAGTTAAAAAATGCTTACATTTTATTTTTACACTTTTATACACACTGCATTAAGTTCATAGAATTAAGTTAATAAAATGTTATACGAGGGGGGACCCAAAAAAACCGGAAACGACCTGTTGCGCGCGCATGCTTTGTAGTTACGAGTTGTGCTGCTAGGTGGTGTTAGCTGGGGGTCTCCCATGACTGTTAGTGAGCTGGCGTCAGTCTGAGTTAAGTGTTTGTCTGTGGTGCTCTGTTGTGTGCGTTTCTGTTTCAACCCTTTGGCGATTAGTGAGATGGCCGACCAGAAGGAACAAAGAGTGTGCGTGAAATTTTGCTTTCTGTTAGGGAAAACTGCACTTCACTCTTCAAGTCGCGGCAAACATTCAC
>NW_019731580.1:547228-548870 GCF_002891405.2 Cryptotermes secundus | reverse complement strand
TACCATTTTTGGTCAAGAATTGTCGTACAGACAGGGCTGTGTGAGCAGGGGCATTGTCATGATGGAAAAACCAGTCACCCGACTGCCACAAATCTGGCCAATGAGCTCCAAGTCACTCCTGACAGCTCCACAATTTCTTCAGTGGTCCGTCGTCGATCTTCCTTGATGATTTCACGAATTTTTTCAACATTTTCATGTGTTCGGGCCGTGGAAGGATGACCAGAACAAAGTTTGTCATCAATTGACATTTCACCATTTTTGAAACGGGAAAACCACTCAAACACTTGAGTTTTCCCCATAGCATTGTCCTTGTACACCATTTTTAACATTTCAAGAGTTTCTGTTCCACTTTTCCTGAGCAAAAAGCAGAATTTCACCGCCGCACGCTGTTCACGAAAATCAGCCATTGCAAAAATGACGATCACACAAAACAGTTGTCACTATAAACTCTGCCGAAACTAGTCCTTACCTTCTGAAGCAACGGTAGTTGGCTTATCGACTCAGGAATGTTAGCTCTATGCGCTCATAGTGGCAAAACGCGGTACTACAAAAGCTCTGCCCACAAAAAAACATAGTTTGGTTTCTTTTGGGTACCCCATCGTAACTCTTCAGTTCATGAATCTTCATCATCTTGGTGTGAAACTTTGCCCTTGTGGGTCCCTGCACCTTTGTAATTCTTGTAAGATTTGAGGTTCTCACAGCAGTGGCTGAAGATTACTCTCTTCTGGGATGTGATGCCATATAGTCCGGTAGATCTTTAGCTACATTTCAGAGGAACATGCTGCCTCCGTTTTCGTGGTAGAACATTAATTCTTAATTCTCTACTGTTCATTGTAGGAATGAGTCAACTTTTTAAATGTTTTAGATGGGCATGGCACGCCGCATAATTGAGCATTCTGTTTTTGGAAATTTAAATGAAAATGTGGAGACAACAGGAAATACTTTGGTATCGTGGTAATAATTGTTAAACTGTTAGAACGTGGTGTGTGAAATATGTGTGGTAGTGTCTTATGAAAACATCTAGTATTGTGAGTGGTATTAGAACTCATCAGGTATTCTCATTCGTAATCATATAATGCACCAAGGCACTGACAAGAGTTCTTAGAAGTTTCTGAAGAGTCGTTTAAGTACTTCACCATAGATACACTCAACTCTCGATTATCCGGGATAATGGTGGGGATGGAAATCACGATTAATCGAAAACCCAGTTAAGACAAATTTTTTAAAAGTAGTACTGTAATACTGTACCTTCATAATACTATAGGCCTACCTGTATTTAAATTTATTCAACCTCATTTTTATGTCATTTCATGGCCTATTTAATACTTTTTTTACATTACACTGAAGTATGAATTAGTTATTTCAGTCAGTGTTCAATAACATCCAACACGTTTTACGAATATTCACAATTAACGCTTAAAAAAATTTAATATTATCGTTTGCTTTTTCATGGAATTTTCCTTTTTACCGATATCTGTATGAAGCCTACATAATATTAGCTTGTCACTTAATAAACTGTTCTCTGCACTCTCAAGATAGTCTAGTAAGGATTCCAAATGATTAAGAGCAGCACCATGTGATATTTTCTTACTAGCAGCACTGTCCACCTCTTCCTCATTCTCACTTTCTTCCCGCTCTTCTG
>NW_019731580.1:546771-547009 GCF_002891405.2 Cryptotermes secundus | reverse complement strand
TTCCATGAATTTTTCAATACAGATGGCTTTACTGTATCCCACGCTGTTGAAATCTCATATATGGCATCTAACATTGAAAAAGACTTCCAGAAACATGTCAGATCATTGCCTCTGTCGATGTACTTTTGTAGCAAATTTGATATTTAGATTCTCTTCATACTTGAGATAACTCCTTGATCCATTGGTTGGATAAGTGCAGTAACATTAGGAGGAAAATATTTCACAAAAATATTTCCAT